>NW_006408958.1:1032309-1042550 GCF_000296735.1 Chrysochloris asiatica
TTCCTGACTTCTTCCTTATTTTTCTCAACTCCATTGTATAGTGTTTTGATACCTTTTATAATCATTTTTCTGAATTCCTTCTCTGGCATTTCCAATGCCTGCCCATCTTCCAGTATGGAGTGTAGGTCTACTTCCAGCTTATTTGCCTCAGTCACTTTATCTTGTTTCTGGATACGTACAGATATGGTCATCTGCTTCTGTTTTTTGGGCATATTCAGGGGTTTTCTGTGGCCTTAATACTTAGATGGGTATGTATTTTGGTATTTTTTTGCTTTCTGAATGCCTCCAGGTAGTTGTGATCAGGAAATGGGCTTCCCTTTTCACTGTTCTTCTTGAGAAATGTCTAGAAGCCACTGTTGGTCGTTTTGATGTAACTTAGGATTTAATTTTCAGCCTATTTCCTTTTTTATCTGCTTGTCCCACTCCACAATCCTTGTTCAGGTCTTTTTTCTAGTTATAAACAGTTCAGGGCTGGCTTTGGCTGTTTGGTTTTAAGTGGAAACTGTCTCTTTAAATTTCGAGGAGATCTATGCACATGCGTAGTAGAACCCTCCGAAGGTGGGGTTGGGATGTCCACTAGCTCAGGCACCCCTATCATCACCCGAATGGAGGTGCTCAGACAGCAAGGTACCAATGAACAGATACCAAAAGAAAATAATGTCCACACCTTTATCTCCGCGGTTCTGGCAGGCATCTGTGACCACTCCGCTCCTTCCCCTTCTTTGGTCTCACCCAAGATGGCGGCTCCTGGAGCAGCTGAGCATCCCGTACTAGAAAGCAATGGATTTCTTGCTTCTGCCACAAATTCCCCAGCTGTAAGCCTCCCAACCTTCTAAATATTCCTTTATATCTGGTTCAGAGTTCTGGGACCATCCCCTGAGCCTGCTTGGTTGGGTATTCTGTGTTGTTGCTGGCGGAGCTCCTCACTGCACTTCCACCCGATCTGCCATCTTGTTTGTTCTCCTCTTCATAGTATTTTGTCATGATCCTTTTTATTTCCATTTGTTCTTTTGTGACATCAGCCGCATAATTTCTTACGCATGTTTTTTGCATCTTCTTCTTCTTTTGTTAGATTTGCCCCCTTTCAAATAATCAATTTCTTGTCTTGCTGATTCTGCTGTTTTCTGTTTTTTTTTTTAATTCATTTCTTTCTGCTCTAGTCTTTATTATTTCCTTTCTTCTGGTGACTACAGACTTACTTTGCTGGCCTTTTTCTAATTGTGTGTAGTTAATTTCATGATGAAAATGGTTAATAGAAAACTATCATTCCTAATATACATTTTTTCACCCCTGTCTAGTTTTACTTCTTAACTCATGAGACAATGCTTGTCCGTGTAGACTGTCAGCCATGAGCCGTCATGGGGAATCATAGATGCTGCACTGGTGGGAAGGTCTGAAGGTAGGGATGAAATAGCCCCAGTCTTCACACAAAGCATCTCATGTGCTGCTGAGGCTGGAAGCCATCCCTGTCCCATGATGTCACTGAGGTAGGGTAGACAGAGAGTAATGGCATCCCTCTCTCTTCCTTCTTGGCTCCATCCAAAGATAAGAGGATCTGTAGACATTCCTTCTTGTATCTGGCAGCCTAATTGAAAATAGATCTAATTTGTAGCCCTCTTATAAAATTGTAAAGTATTGTGTGTCTACTTCAGCATATTATCGAAGGATGGATGAGAGAGGCAGATCATGTATCCCTGGCCACTAGTCTTACCCCAGAAGTCCTGCATCCTCTGCTGAGGATATGTTTTAATTAAGAAGAGGGCATTGCTGGACTTAGAATCAAGGAGGTATGGGCTAGAATTGTGGCCCATTTACTCATTCACTTACTCACTTCGCTCACTCATTCTGGGGAAATGCATTAAGCTTTGAGTGTACATTAATATTGTACCATGCACTTTCTCCTGACTGTTGTTGTTAAGTACCGTTGGTTCTAACTCCTAGCGACTCTGTGTAGGGTTTCCGAGGAGCAGCTGGTGAGTTTGAACCGCTGACCTTGTTGGGTCACAGTCCAGTGCTGATCCTACAGCACCACACCAGGACTCCTGATAGAACACCTTTATGATAAAAACAGATAGCATTGAGTCCTTGCCCCATGAAGAATTAGTCCATTACTAGCTCTGTGGGACTTTGAATAAATCCCTGAACTTAATGGTGTCTCATTTTACCCATCAATAAAATGGAAATGTTGAAACAAACATTTCAAGGGTTGTTATTGTGAGGTTTAGAAGATATAACATTTGAGTAAAATCATAACACAGTGCTCGGCCCAGTGTAAATGAATGCCCAGTCCTAAACCAAGCATACTGCCGTCTAGTTGGTTCTGACTCACAGGCTTGCTCATTTCAAGCATGGATAAGGCACATTGAATGCAGGGAGATGGTCTAGGCTGGAGATGCTGGATGGGAAAAAGGAGTTTAACTGGAGTCCTGGTGTGGCCCTGTAGGATAATGCTCTGGACTGCAAGGTTGGTGGTTCAAACTCACTAGCCGCTCCTTGGAAACCCTATACAAGGTCATTATGAGTCAGAACCTACTCAACAGCACTCAACAACAACAATTGATTCTAATAGAGAACAGGTAGTCAGTCAACGGTACCATGCTTGTAGTGGGAGCAGTCCTTGAAAGTCACTTATCTGCCTGCATATGCAGAGGGGCCAAAGCCCAGTTAGAGAAGGCTCTCAAGTTCTGGGACCTTCATCTGAGTCCTTCATCTGGGAAGGATCTCTTCTTAGGTTGCACTGTTTTTTTTTTGTATTGAAGGCACATGGTAGATAAGACAAAGTACTTATTGTTTTGAACTTTATGGGTAGAGGTGAAGCAATAAATAAACACATTTAAAATAAAGTGGTTCAGAGAGTGAGACTTACAGTGCAAGAAAGAAAAAATGGTGTTGGGCTGGAGAGTGACTGAGGTCAGGGGAAAGAGGCCTTTTTGGATAGGTGTCATTTCTGTTGGGACCTGAGTGTCCCAAAGCAGCCTTCTATGGAGGAGAAATGCATTTCTGGGGAAATGCATCAGGTGGAGGGAATGGCATGTGCAAAGGCCCTGGATGGAGCAGAGAGCTAAAAGGCAGAGAGGTTGACAGTGTGGGAGTTGCTTTGCAGGAGGAACCAACGGGACCTGATGAAGCCAGTGAAAGGAGAGGGGTTAGAGTTGATCCCTAAGGCTTTGAATGGTGAAACTGCTAGGTGGTACCATTTCCTGAGCTGGAGAAAAATGGGAAGGAACAAGTTCAGGGAGAAAATCCCAAATTTTAATTTTGGGCAAAAAGTAGGTTGACTTCTGACCCCTGTCAGGCCTGCTGAGAGTTGTGTGATGTGTTGTGTGTGTGAGTGTGTATGCATGGTGTCTTCTGCTAAAGGGTTGGCATTTTGGACTAGATAATTCTTTGTTGTGGGGACGATTTTATGCGTGGTAGGATGTTTAGAAGCCTCCCTGACCTTTCCACCTACTAGTAACCCCAGTTCTCAGATATGACAATAAAAAATGTCTCTTGTTGTTGTTGTTGTTAGGTGCCATCAAGTTGATACCGACACATAGCGACCTTATGCACAGTAGAATGAAACACTGCCCGATCCTGGGCCAACCTCTCTACTGTTGCCATGTTTGAGTCCATTGATGCTTGCCACTTGGCCAATCCATCTTGTTGGGGGTCTTCCTCTTTTTTTCTGACCCTCCATGTTACCAAACATGAAATCCTTCTCCAGTGACTGGTCCCTCCTGACAATGTGTCTGAAATATGAGAGATGAAGTTTGGTCATCTTGGCCTCCGGGGAGCACTCTGGCTGTACTTCTTCCAAAACAGATCTGTTGGTTCTTTTTGGCACTTTCAATATTCTCCTCCAACACCCTAACTCAAAAGCATCAATTCTTCTACGGTCTTCCTTACTCACTGTCCAGCATTTGCATGCATATGAGGTTATTGAAAATACCATGGCTTGGGTCAGGCGAACCTTAGTCCTCAAGCTGACATCTTTGCTGTTCAACACTTTTTTAAAAAGGTATTATACAACAGATTTGCTAATGCAATATGTAGTCTGATTTCTTGACTGCTGCTTCCATGAGTGTTGATAGTTGATCCAAGAAGAATGAAGTCCTTGACAACTTCATTCTTTTTTCCGTTGATAAGAATGTTGTTTATTGGTCCAGTGGTGATTTCTATTTTTCTTTACATTGAGATGCAATCCGTATAAAAGGCTGGGCTCTTTGATCTTCATCAGTAAATGTTTTAAGTCCTCTTCACTTTGAGCAAATAAGCTTGTATCATCTGCATATCATCACAGGTTGTTAATGAGTCTTCCTCCGATCCTGATGCCACATTTTTCTTCATGTAACACAGCTTCTCGGATTATTTGCTCAGCATACAAGTTGAAGAAGTATGGTGAAAGAATACAACCTTGTCGCACACCTTTTTAAGTTTTAAAACATTCAGTGTTCCCATGTTCTGTTTGAATAACTACTTCTTGGTCCAGGTACAGATTCCTCATGAGCACATTTAAGTGTTCCAGAATACTCATACTTCACAATGTTGTCCATAGCTTGTCATGATCCACACAGTTGAAAGCCTTTGCCTAGTTAATAAAGCACAGGCAAACATCTCTCTGATATTCTCTACTTTCAGCCAAGAACCATCGGACATCAGCAATGATATCTCTGGTTCCACAGCCTCTTCTGAATCCAGCTTGAACCTCTGGAAGTTCTCTGTCAATGTATGATTGTAGCCGTTTCTGTATTACCTTTAGCAAAACTTTACTCACATGAGATATCAAAGAGATTGTCCAAAGATTTCCGCATTCCGTTGGGTCACCTCTCTTTGGAATGGGCACAAATACAGATCTCTTTCAATCAGTCAGCCAGATAGTTGTCTTCCAAATTTCTTGGCAGAGATGAGTGAGTACCTCCTGTGCTGCCTCACTTTCTTGAAAGATTTCAATTTTTATTCTATCAATTCCTGGTGCCTTGTTCTTTGCCAATTCCTTCAATGTGTACCTTGGACTTCCTCCTTCAGTATCATTGGCTCTTGATCATATGCTACCTCTTGAAATGGTTGAACATTTCCTTTTGGTACAGTGACTCTGTGTATTCCTTCTATCTTCTCTTGATGCTTTCTGCATCATTCAGTAATTTGTCCAAATAATGTTTCAGTAACGAAAGTTGAGGCTTGGATTTTTTCTTCAGTTTCCCCAGCTTGAGAAATGCTGAGTGTGTTATTCCTTTTTAGTTTTCTGACTTTAATGTACATTTTTTTTTTTTTTTAATATTTGACTTTATCTTCTCGAGCTGATCTTGGAAATTTTCTGTTCAGCTCTTGTACCTCCTCATTTCTTCCATTTGCTTTAGCATCTTTACGCTGGATAGCAAGTTTCAGCGTCTCTTCTGACATCCATTTTGACCTTTTCCTTCTTTCTTGTCTTCTCAATGACTGTTTTCTTCATGTATGATGTTCTTAATGCCATCGCACAACTCTTCTGGTCTTCGGTCTTTAGTGTTTAATGTATCAAATCTGTTCCTCAGATGATCTGTTAATTCAGGTGGGATATATTTAAGGTCATATTTTGGCTCTTGTGGACTTGTTTTCATTTTCTTCAGCTTCAGTTTGAATTTGCATATGAGTAATTGATGGTCTGTTCTACCGTCTGCCTCTGGCCTTGTTTTGACTGATGATATGGAGCTCTTCCATCATCTCTTTCCGCAGATGTAGTCAATTTGATTTCTATGTGTTCTATCTGGTGAGGACCATGTGTATAGTTGTCTGTTATGCTGTCTAAAGAAAGTATTTGAAATGAACAAATCATTGGTTTTGCAGAATTCTATCATGTGTTCTCCAGCATCATTTCTATCACCAAGGCTATATTTTTAAACTACTGGTTCTTCCTCTTTGCTCCCAACCTTTGCATTCCAAGTACCATAATGATCAATACAACTTGATTGCATTTTTGATCAATTTCAGATTGAAGAAGTTGGTAGAATTCTTCTGTTTCATCCTCACTGGCTTTAATGGTTGGTGCGTAAAATTGAATAATTGTGGTATTAACTGGGCTTCCCTGTAGGCGCATGGATATTATCCTATCACAGACAGCGTTGTATCTCATGACTGATCTGGATATGTTCTTTTTGACAATGAATGCAACACTATTCCCCTTCAATTTGTCATAGCGGCATAGTAAACCATGTGGTTGTCAGATTTAAATGGCCAATATCAGTCCATTTCAGCTCACTAATGTCTAAGATATCGATGTTTATGCGTTCCATTTCATTTTTGACAACTTCCAATTTTCCCAGATTCATATTTCGTACATTCCATATTCTGATTTTCAGTGGATGTTTATAGCTGTTTCTCTTCATTTTGAGTTGTGCCCCATCAGCAAAGGTCCCATGGGCTTTTCTCTTACGGGCTTTACTACATTTGCGTCATCTTGCTCAACTCTACTTTGAGGAGGCAGTTCTTTCCCAGTCGCATTTTGAGTGCCTTGCAACCTGAGGGTCTCATTTTCTGGCACTATATCTGACAGTGTTTTCTGCTATTCATAAGGTTTTCAGTGACTAAATATTCGGAAGTAGTTCATCACTCTTTCTTCCTAGTCTGTCTTCATCTGGAAGCTCATCTGAAACCTGTCCACCATGGGTGACCCTGCTGGTATTTAAAATACCAGTGTCATAGCTTTCAGAATCACAGCAACTCACAAGCCACCACAATATGACAAACTGACAGACGAGTGGTGGAAATGTCTCTTAGGTATTGCCAAATGTTGCCTTAGGTGTCAAAATCGCTCCTGATTGAGAACCTCTGAAATCTTCGTAGGGACTTTTACTATTGTCATAGGATGGAACGGAAACCACAAGCAGAAGTGGTTGGCATCCTTAATTGATCACATTACCTTTTCCTACAAACTTCAGATACTGTCTCAGAATCCTTAACACAGAAGACTATGGGCCATCACCAATGACTCGAGTTGGCACATGAAACAAACCCATATATTCTTCCTGGTTTAGGGATTAAAAAAGAACCCAGAATTCTCTCAGTGGCATATGCACAGTCTTGTAGTGAAGTCTTAGACATGCGTGCCTCAGTGTCCCTGTGTGTAAGACAAAAGTAATGCTAACCTTCTTTCTATGGATCTGACAGAGCCATAAATGGGAGGATCAATGAGAGAATCCCTGTAACTCAATTTGAGTTTTTGGAGGCGGGCAGAATATTACAGAAATGCACAGTGGGATCATTATCTCACGGGGTGCTGTGAAGGTGAGCCTGAAAATAATTAGAAAACATTTAGCTGTGATAAAGTGCCAGGTTTAGCAATGGGAATAATGAGAATGGAAGGCTCTCGGCAGCGGGCGGGCAGTCTGAGAGGCCGGGCGATCGGTTCTGGCAGACTGTTGCTGGGAGGACGGAGTGGTGATGCTCAAGACTGAGGTAATCTGTGGATGATGTTTTGTTAGGGTTCAGGGTAACCATGGAGACAGACGTTTCCCTTCTGTCTGTGGCGCTAACTGCACTCCCCCTGCACACACGTGCCATTATACACACTTGCCCACGCTGCCAACCTGACTGTTGACTTGGGCAGCTGGGAGGAGTCATGGTACCCAGATAGGGCAGTGTCATGGTATCTGAACTCCAGAATTGTGATTTCCAATCCTGCTTCTGTCTTTTCTTGAGTGTATGATTTTGGCTAAGACACAAATGCTCCTGGAGCCTCATTTTCCTTATCTGTTAAATGAGGACATAGTACATTTTTTGGTTGTTGATAAAATGTACCACCAATGCAGAAGCTCTGCAACCTCTAAAGAATTGTAGCATGTGGCCTAACTTGCAGAAGCTGTTGAGTCAATTCCCACTGGGGGAGACCTGACAGAATAGAGCTGCCCCAGAGAGTTCCCTAGGCTGTCATTGTCACAGAATCAAAGAGCCGCATCTTTCTCTCAAGGAGCAATTGTTGGGTTTGAACTTCTGACCTTTGGTTAGCAATTGAGTACTTTAACTTCCATGCCACTAAGACAGCTTTAAATGAGCCTCAGGAACTCAGAATTACAGTAATAAAAATCCTTGGCTAAAACCAAAAATAGCAAACCAGAATTCTCATTTACTCTCATCCTAGACCTATGGGTGGCCTCACTGTGCTTTATTTATGTATCTAATAAGAGTCCCTGGGAACCCATCACCCATCCCAAGAACTAGAACGTGCGTCAACTGCTTGGTGCGGTGTTAAATGCCAGGTCCTGGGACCAATCCACCTGGGTTCCTATGTAGTTCTAGTGTTCCTGGATGTGTAACCACCAGTCAGTCAGCTAACTTCTTTACAGATGTGGTCCCTTAGCTCTCATCTGGGAAGTGAGGTAGTCACAGCACCTACCTCAGAGCTGCTGTTATGAAGGTTAAGTGAATCCATATTCGTAAAGCTTTTAGGACTCTGTGTGGCTGTGTGACTGTTATTGAACTTAATGCTTGATTTCTATTTTTGGTAGCATTTGCTGCAAAGCTGTGGACAGGATGGGAAGAGGTGGACCACATGCGAGCATGGGAAATTGTTTTTGGGTAAACAAGGGCACCCAGAGTGTCTAGTGTCTGGAGTCCAGGCCAGAAATCTGGGGGGTGGGGGAGCTGCCCTTGGAAACCTTGAATCTGTAAGTTGTAAGGGAATGGGCGTCTACTGATCAAACAGGCAGCAGAGGAGGGTTTGGGATTCAAAGAGATGGGAGAGGATGAAGGTGGTTGCATCCCACTAAATAAAGTGGAGAAACATCTATTCAGCGCTCAGGTACAAAGATCAAACAAACAGGATCTGCAGAGGCAGTGGTGGTTGGGAGGTAGAATTCTCACCTTCCATGCGGGAGATGTGGGTTTGATTCCTGGCTAAAGAACCTCATGCACACCCACCACCTGTCAGTGGAGACTTGCATGTTGCTCTGATGCTGACCAGGTGTCAACAGAGCTTCCAGATGAAGATGGATGATGTGCCCTACTGCTGAACTATGTGCGCGATCTAAACAAGCAGGGGCTAATGGGCAAGGCCCGACTGAACTAGCCGCAGGTGACAGTAAGTAGGCTTTTGGTCTCCTGTGAGTCTGCATGAGGCCAGGGCCTGGCAATTACAAAGATATGAGGGTAAGTAATAAAGTACTGCTACAAGGCTTCCAGTTCATCATGCAGTGGATGGCGGTAGACAAGTCCTCTCAGTAATTAGTAATAAATACACTTGTCTTAGTCTTGTTGTTGTTAAGTGCCGTCGAATTGTTTCCGACCCATAGCGATCCTGTGTAGGGTTTTCAAGGAGCAGCTGGTAAGCTTGAACCGCCAACCTTGCAGTTCAAACTGACTTTGCATTCTGGCGCATTGACCCACAGCGCCACACTAGGACTCCTTAGTCTTGTAGCGTACCTTTAATTAAAAAAAACAAAAAAAGGTCCAATCAAAATGGTGGCTTCTGAAGGGATCTGCTGGGCCTGTTAAATTCAAGGTAGGGAGGTCAGTTCAGAAAGTTATGGTGACTGTTTTTTTGAGATTCTCAAGGGACATTCTTGATAGATTTTCTTGAAGGACACAGGATGATTGTGAGGCTAATTAGGAAGACATTTTGAGAAAATGAGTGACTTCATTGGTGAGAAAAAGGCCAGGAAAATTGGGCCAAGGAAGTTTTTGTCCATCACAACAATGCACCTTCTTCAAGGGTAGCAAGTGCTGTCCTTTGAGAATTTCACTGGCAAAGTTTACCTCATCCACCCTACACCTCTGATCTTGCCTCTTTAGACCTCCTTGTGTTTTCCAAACTCAAAGATCATTTCAAAGGAACATAATTTGAGTCCATCAAGGATGTCAAAGTTGCTGTTTTGACATGGTGTAAATCGAAGAGTGTAGAATTCTATGAGGACGGGTTAGAGAGATGGAGACACTGCTTTCAGAACTATATAAACCTAGATGAGGGACAATTGAGAAACAATAGCTTCCCATTTTGATATTTTTATTTAATAATGATTTCTACGATTTTGTATGGACTTTGGTATGGTACTGTAGGATAAGCACTGGACTGGTAACTGTAATGTTGGCAGTTAAAACTCATCAGCCACTGTTGAAAACTGTATACAGGATTGTTATGAGTTGGCACCGAGTTGACAGCACACACCAACATACAATTATTGTTGATGCTGTTACTGTTATTGTTAAATGTCACCGGTGGAAAACAGCTTCCAAAACAGAAAGTGAACTTGACTTGCGTATTGGACACGTTTTGTCAGAAAGTGAACTTG
>NW_006408958.1:1042655-1059777 GCF_000296735.1 Chrysochloris asiatica
TGGACACGTTTTGTCAGAAAGTGAACTTGACTTGCGTATTGGACACGTTTTGTGCAGATGGTTTCTCTCTTTCGTACCATCATTGGGGCTCAGCCGAGGCATTTGGATTTGTTTCTGGGTGACCTCAATTAAGAGGGACATTAATGAACTAGAGTGGGTTTCTAGAGAGGAACCAGATGGGTGACTTATCTGGAAACCTTATTCCATGAGGAGCAGCTGGGAGAATGGAGGCTGTGTCTTATTCATTCATAAACAGTTTACAGTTCTGAGAACTAAGAGGGCTTACAGAGGCAAATTCGGCCCTAGTGGAGTGCGTACTGTTCTGTTGTTGTTGTTGTTGTTCGATACTGTCGAGTCAGTTCCTACTGATAGCAACATCGTGCACTGCAGAACGAAACCATGCTCATTGCTGGTGCCCAACTGTGTCAATCCATCTTGTTGAGAATCTTCCTTTTTTTTTTTTTTTTTTTGCTGACCCTCCACTTTATCAAGCATGATGCCCAGAGACTGGCCATTCTTGATTACATACCTGAAGCATGAAAGACCAAGTCTCACCATTCTTGTTTTTAAGGAACATCTGGCTGTACTTTGGAGATAGATTTGTATATGCTCTGGCAGTCCACGATACTTTCAATATTCTTTTCTGACACCATAACCCAAATGCATCAATTCTTCAACAGTCTTCTTTATTCATCGTCCAACTTTCACATGCATGTGAGAACATTGAAAATATCATGTCTTGGGTCAGGTGCACCTTATTCTTCAACCTGATATCTTTGCTGTCTCTGCAAAAGAGGTCTTTTGCAGCAGATTTGCCTAATGAAATACGTTGTTTGATTTCTTGACTGCTGTTTCCATCAGAGGTATTATGGATCTGAGCATTGTTAAGTCTTTGACAGTTTCAATCTTTTCTCCATCGTGATGTTTCTTATTGATCTACTTGTGAGGATTTTTGCTTTCTTTACACTAGATACAATCTATACTAAGAGCTATAAGTCATTGATCATCATCTGTAAGTATTTTACGTCCTTTTTGTTCTCAACAAGCAAGGTTGTAACATCTGCATGTCGCAGTTTGTCAATGAGTCTTCCTCCAATCCTGATGTCATGTTCTTCATATAATTCATTGTCCTTGATTAATTGCCCAGCATACAGATTGAATAAGTATGGTGAATAGATACAACCCTGGTGCTCACCTTTCCTGACTGGAAACCATTCAGTGTTCTCTTTTAACTACTCCCTCTTGGTCTATGGGCACGTTCCTCGTGAGCACAATGAAGTGTTCTGGTATACCTGTTCTTCACAATCTTATCCATAGCTTGTCATAACCCATACAGTCAAAAAAAGTCTTTGCATAGCCAATAAAGCATTATCTTATTTCAGTCAAGATCCATCTGATGTCAGCAATGATATCCCCAGTTCTCTGTACTCGTCTGGATCTGGCTTGGATTTCTGGAAGTTCTCTGTCGATGTACGGTTTCAGTCATTTTTGAATTATCGTCAGCAAAATTTTACTTGAATGTGGTATTGATGATATTATTCGATGGTTTCCGCATTCCATTGGGTCATCTCTCTTTAAAATGAACACAGATATGGACCTCTTCAAATTGGTTGGCCAGGTGACTGATTGTTTTCCAAATTTCTTGGCTTAGATGAGTGAATACCTCCAGTGCTGCATTTGTTTGTTGAAATACTTCAATTTGTATTCCATCAACTCCTTTTGTTGTTGTTGTTAAGTGTCGTCAAGTTGGTTCCAACCTATAGCAACCCTGTATAGGATTTCTGAGGAGCAGCTGGTGAACTTGAACCACCGACCTTGTGTATCAAACTGACTTTGCAGTCCAGAGCATTAACCTGCAGCGCCATACCAGGACCCCTCATCAACTCCTGGAGCTTAGTTTTTTGCCGATGCCTTCATTGCAGCTTGGATTTCACCTTTCAGAACCATTGTTTCCTGATCATATACTGCCTCTTGAAACAGGTGAAATCAATCATTTCTTTTCAATACAGTGTCTCTGTGTACCTTCTACCTTCTTTTGATAGGGGGTGTAAATTAGGCATGTGACCCTCATACATGGTGGGAATGTAGTTAAAGGTGTTGCAGTCCAGTATTTTATGCCGAGGGAAGAGAAAATGGGAGTGACAGTGGTCTGGGAGCATAGGGGAGCTTTGCTTTGCGATGTTTTCAGCGCTTCAGAGGGGGAAAGGTAGGAACTCTTCGTAGCATAGTGGATTATGAGTTGGACCATTAAATATAAGGTCAGCAGTTTGAATCTGCCAGCAGCTCTGAGGGAGAAAGATGAGACTTTCTGTTCCTGGACAGAATTTGCAGTGTTGGAAACCCTATATAGGGTCACTATAAGTCGCAACTGCTTCCATGGTATGCCACCAGCACCACCAAGGGGGAATAAGTCCAACGTATTCTAGGTGACCTCAGGGGACAGAGGGAGAAAGTAATGAGAGACTGTATAGACGGAAGCCCTAGGCCAGGCTCAGCTATGACTTTAGGGGACCCCCAGAAGCAGACCTGAGATACGAATTCACTGTGTTCAAGGTTCATGTGAGAAGGATCCAAGAAGGCCTGGTGAAGGAGAGGCAGTGGAATCTAGAAGGCAGGTGGCCAGTGCAGGTGTGGGAACCCTGGAAGCCGGCGGGGAACGTGCCCCCGAGTAACCTCTGCAGATGAGGAAGCTCCCAGCAGCCATTGGTCAAGGAATGTTGCCCACTTCTGACCTGTTCAGTGAGCTGCCCGAGCACCGGAGCTGGCAGTGAGGAGTCTGTGGTTTTTGGGGAGATAGCAGCTTTGGGGGTAGTAGGCTTCCTGACACAGGTTGTGAAAGTAGAGTCTGGACACCAGGCCATTTGGTGGGCAGCTGAAGGACTTTCTAAAGCATTTTGTACATGTTGCTCACTTGCAAGAGATGGTGTCACCCAGACCTTGCTAGCCCACAGATGATTTGGGGAGCTTTAAGGTGGGTGGATGTGGAGGAAGAATAACTTTTATCCTAGCATTAAAAAAATTTTTTTTTCTCTCTTTCTCCTGAACACCCACTCCAGTCTCACTCTCAGGCCAATTCCAAAGGAGAGAGTCTACTCAGATACTTGGCTTCTGGTCAAACAACCTGGTATGCTGACCCGGAGGAATTCATGTTGATTAGCCGTGCTTCTCTGAGGGAGGGTGGTCTGGGCAGGGATGCTGCCATCCCAGACAGCCACTTTCTCTTGGGGACTCAGATGTTCCTTCTGCAAGCTGAGGACTTGAATGAGGACATCGCTAATTCTAGAACTGACATTTTCAGGCTCTAGAAAAGCTTGAATATGACTTTAGAGCAATTTATTGTTTGCGCTACCATTAAACTACACAGACCTCTATGTGGAGACCAGGGCTGTTGTGATGTAGCATCTCAAGTAGCAAAAGGCCTTCTGGTATTTTATGAATTGAATGTGGTCCCATTAAAGTCCCGCCCCGTCCTTGTGGGGGTAGGCAAATGTGAGCAGTGAGAAGATGAATAGCTGTTGTCGGCTAAGCTGTACTGCTGAAAAGCTAGCAATTGCAGTTCCCATGAGACAGGTGTCTCAACCTGCTTTGTTTTATTTTAAAAGGTACCATAACATAAAAGCCATTAAAATGCACATATTTAGAAAATAAGCGGCAATCAGTGTGTACATGGGCAGGGAGACAATTATCTATGTGGTAGCCCTCCCCTCCCCTCCCATTTGACTGATGGAGAAACTGTCTGAAAAGTTGGACTATTTCTTTCTGGTACAGGGTTTCAGCTGGGGCAAGTTCACTCCCCCAGGGAACAGTTGGTGACGTTTGGAGATGGTTTGGGTTGTCACAGTTAGGGATGAGGATACTGCGGGTCAAGGATGCATGGGGTAGCCCCCCCCCCCCACCCAAGGAGAACTGACTGTGGCAACAGTGCTGAGGCTGAGGACCCCTGAGACTCCCCTGACTTTGTTGCTGCTCCTGTACTTGCTGGGAATCTTCTGGGCCTCTGTCTGGTCCCCAATATGGGTGAGTGGTGAGTTTGGAGACATGACTGACGTTTTTTGTGAGGTGGATCCTTCTGAGAACACGATGAGTACTCTGGACCTTCCTTCAGCAACTTCCCACTTTCTTCTGAACCTTCTTCTCTCCTGAATACACCCTTTCAGGTCCACTTTCCTCCACAATGCACCTTCTTCGTCCACTTGCCCATCAGCTATTGTCATCAACATTCCTCACATTTCTGTAGTCTTAACTATGATCATAGGAAGCACAGTGGCGCCATACAGTAGGCACTGGGCCACCAACCACAAGGTCAGCAGTTTGAGCCCACTAGCCACTTCTTGGAAACCCCATACAAGGTCAATATGAGTAAAAACAACAGTGATAATGATCATTATTAATGATGCCACACCGTTCCACGCTATTCACCAGGCGCTCTTTCCTAATCGTTTCTGAATTGCTGGACATTTTATTATTATTTTTTGTTTCCTTAAGAGTTTAATGTGACAATGAATATTTTCCCAAATCAACAGTTTTTTTCTTTGGATTATAATTATAATTGGATTATAATTTCCTGAAAGTATTTCTCTCTCTTTCTTTCCTCCTTTTCTCCCCCCTCACCCTTTACTTTCTCTCTCTCTCTCCCATCTCACTTTTATTAACTTATTTATTTTGGAATAATGATGCATACATATGGCTTAAAATTTAAAAGGCACAAAACAACGCACAGTAGGAGTGACCTTGTTTTCAGCCACCCGGTTCCCCTCCCAAGAGCAGCCACTGGTAGCAGTTTTCTGCATGCATATTTTATAAGCAGTGTCATACTTTGGGGAGCGTTGTGGCTCTGTACGATTAGCACTGGACTACGGCGAACCACAAGGGTCTTAGCTTGTGCTGTCAGTCACTCCATGGGAGAAAGATGAAGCTTTCTGCTCCTGTGAAGATTTAAAGCATTGCAAATGCTGTACAGGGTCACTATGAGTCAGAACTTAACAACAACAACATATATTTCGCACATTGTTCTGCCTTATACTTGGGGAGTGGATCTCCTTTACATGGGAAAGATAAGAAGGCTTCTCTGAGGAGGTGACATCTGAGTGAAAATCTAGAGGACCTTGGGAGGAAGAATGATATGGGAAGAAGGGACAGCAAGTACAAAGGCCCTGGGGTATGAATCTAAAGGCAGATTTGAAGGGCTCTGAGGAGGACACTGGGGCTGTTTCAGGGTGAGTGCAGACAAATTGCTTGGGAGAGACTGGGTTGTATAGGGCTTCTCATTGTTGAGTGCCATCGAGTTGGTTTTGACTCACAGTGACCTATATAGGGTTTCTGAGGCTGTAAATCCTTATGGGAGTAGAAAGCCTCGTCTTTCTCCCATGAAGCAGTTGGTAGATTTGAACTGCTGACCTTACGGTTAGCTGCCCAATGCATAACCCACGATGCCATTGTTATGAAATTTGAGTTTTATCCTAACTACATTGGGATGCCTTTGAGAGCTCTTAAGCAGGAAGGTAATGGGTTATGATTTACGTTTTTTAAAAAAGAGCATCTGACTGATGAGTGACAAGTATGGGCACGAGGCAGAAACAGGAGGCTGAGAAGGAAAGAGATGCTGATTCCTTGGTTTGGGTGGGTGGGGACAGGGAGAGAAGTTTGCTGACAAACTGAATGTGGAGTGAAGGAAAAAAGTGTAAGCACCAGTCTTAGATTCTTGTCTTGAGAAAATGGTTGTGTTCATCACTGATGTGGAAATGATGGAGCTGGGAACAGGTTTTTGCTCTTGTTTCTTTCTGTGTTTGGTTACTGGTGGGAGGGGAGGACCCTTTAGGCAAGTTTGCTATCTGTGTGCAATCCAGAGCAATACCAGTGGGGACGGGCAAGCCAACTCACACCCCAAGGTCAGCGGGGTGGTTAGGCAGGGCACAGACATGGAGCAGCTGCTAGCCTCCTGTCCAGCTGAAATTGCGCAGGGCGAGGAGTGCATCTTCAGGGGCAATAATCTTTTCATTCCACCCTATCTACACCATCTCTGGATGTGACTTTTGTTATTTATTTGGTAATAGTCTATTTTTCAAAAGCAAATACAGGCAATTGTTAGTTTAAAGCAATTGAATCTTTGGACTCTTTGGGCTTTCCTAGTTATTTTAGTGACTTTCTCTAGCATGGGAAATGAAGGCGGACAGACACCAGAATTAAGAAAAAAATGCCTCTTCGTTTTCCCATCATTTTCACACATTTCCAGCCGTTTCTGCCTGAAAGTCAGCTTGCCCACTGGAGAGGAACCTTCCAGAGAGGAGCTGGGCTGTCTCCTCTCAGCCTGTCTCGCACTGACACGACTCCCTTGCTATAATGAATTCTAACTGCCTTTCATTATAAACCCTAATTTTTTCCTCTTCCAGATTATTTTCTTTTCCAGTTGGGTTATAATTCCTTTCAGAACTCAAGAAGCCCTGGGACGTACATATTTTCCCCCCTCTGACGTCAAGGCAGGGAATTAGGAAATAAATGCTTGTTCTCCTTGAGTAGCTGCCGTTTGGAATTTGGCACAGAGCCTGCCTTCTGCAGAAACAGGCTACCCACATCCAGAAGCTGAATCTCATTTTGATGTTAACATTGACACGAGGTGGCATTAACTAATTCGTTGAGCAGATGTTTGTGGAGCATCATCCACGTGCTGGGGGTGGTCAGTGAGCTTGTCTCTTGTCTCTCAGACCACAGCAGCTTGACACTGAGAATCTGGTACCTTAAAATAGGCAGGAAATTATAGGTCATGCTTATGGACAAGCCTCTCACAAATGGACAAATGGACACATACATTTTATAGCTGAGATCAGCCTCAAGCTCTTGGATACCCACTTTGGGGAAGGTAATGAGTGAGCTCCAGTAATAATATTCATAGACTCATCCTGGCATTGCATCCCATCAAATCCTGTCCCCTCCTGTCCTACTCCATTCCCTTTTAGTAGGGTCATTAGGATACAAAAATGAAAAAGGAAACTTGTTTGGTTATAGGTGACAGAAATCAACTTATACTGGCTTGGTGGTGGTGGTGGTTTGCATTGTAGTCGGTTCCGACTTATAATGAACCTGTATATGGTTTCTGAGGCTGTAAATCTTCATGGGAGCAGAGAACCTCATTTTCTCCCAAGAAGTCACTGATAGATTCAGACTACTGACCTTGCGGTTAGCAGCTCAACTGATAACCTACTATGCTATACAAAAATAATTTTTATTTATTCATGTTTAGGGGTGTGGCGCTTTGGGTTAATGTGCTGGACTGCGAGGTCTCTTTGAACCACAAGGTTGGCAGTTCGAGCTCACCAGCTGCTTCTCAGAAACCCTGTACAGGGTTGCTATGAGTCAGTACCTACTTGACGGTGCTTAACAACAACAACATAAATGTAACTTAAGGCTCAACTAGATCTAGGTGCATGTATAATGTTGCCAGGGTTTAGGATCAATCTCTCTCTTCCTGCCTCTCTTTCTGTCTCACTTTTTCTTTCCCTCTCTCAGAGTTCTGTATCCTCTGTGTTGGCTGCACTCTCTGGCAATCCTTTCTACGTGGTGACCCCAATAATCCAATGTTATTATCCTCCCACTTTAGTATCAATAATAGTCCCAGAGAGAACTCTTATTAACCCTCTTGAGTCACATGCCATCTCTAGACCACCATTGTGGTCTGAGAGATGTGCTACTCCGATTGATCAGACTAGGTCACGTGCTCACATGTGGAGCTAGGAGGTGCTCTGATTGGCTAGACTGGCTCATGTGGTAACCTCTGGCGCTAGATGTGGGGACAGCCTCAACAGAACTTCATGGACTGAGAATGTGGCTCCCCAAAGCCCAGTCATGGTCTGCTCTCACACACAGGCCTAACCACTGGTGAATATGTGTCAAACCCATCTTAAAGAGTCTCTTCCTGTCTCTGTGTATTTTAGTTCCCCGCTTTTGAAATGCCTCCTCTCAACTTCATCCTTCTGGAAAATTCCCCTTTCCTCTTGCTTCAAGGCTTCTTGAGGCTCCCTCCATCAATGACACTTCATCAGAACCCTCCCCATGACTTGGCATGCTGGGTCTCTCTCTGTTCTGTGCCCTCCTTCTCCACATTTGTCTGTCAGTATGCATGGGGGGAGCCTACAGATACTTAATAGTGAGTGCTTGCTTGCCACTCTAGGACATGCAGATGGTCTCCTACACATCCTCAGGCATTCACCCAAAGTCAAATATCTCTTCCTTGATAGAACTTTCTCCATCTCAAAGGTATAGTTAGCTACTCTTCATTTGTAGTGAACATACACATAACAAAACATACACTACCTCAACAATTTCTTCATGAACAATTCATTGACATTGATTCATTCTTCAAGTTATGCAACAATTGTTGCTATCCTTTCTCAAATCTTTCCAACACCATTAACATAAACCCAGTGCCTCTTCTTCTCACCCCTGGTAACTACTAATAATCTTTGATTTCTATATATTTGCTCATTTCATATAGGTGAAATTATACAGTGTTCATCCTTTTGTAACTGACTTATTTTGCTCAGCATGATGTTTTCAGGGTTAATTCACGCAGTTGCATGCAGATTACTACCTTTTGATGGGGAAATTATTGCCCTGTCCTTACCTCTGGATCAACAGGGGCCCAAGAGATCTACCATGAGGCAGGTAAGTTCTGAGACCAGCACCAAGAGGATGGGCTACCCAGGATAATGGCAAGTTCCGGGTGATGGCCACTCAGTCAGAGAATGCTCATTCTCAACCTTTCCTGAAAATCCTTCTGAGATAAATTAGTCTCCTTGAATCTGTGCGGTGCTGAATAGCACAAAAAATGCATCTCAGCACTTCCTTTGATAGGCCTTAGTGGGAGCCCTCTGAGCACATGCCTTCTTCACCTGGTGGCTGCTGTTAGGAGAGAAGGGAGCTTGTGGACTCCCAGAGGACATGCTCTCAAAGTTTTAAAAAAAATGTATCCTTGCAACTTGTACCTAAATCACAAGACTAAGTTTAAAAATATATATCTTTTGTGAACAGCTTTGTTTTCCACATCACACACATGCGCATGCACACACACACATATTGTTGAGGTTTGAGAATTTGGGCTAACTGGGATCTAGTACCCGAGTAAGATTCTGCCAAGATTTCATCCCAAACTGCATTTGGATCCATTCATTTATCTATCTGTCTTTCGGCCACCTATTATACATTCATCACTCATCAGTCCATCATCCGTTCATCACCATCCACCCACGATCCATCTATCCATCTGTCTTGCATTCATCTACTATACACTCATCACCCACTAATCCATCATCCTTCCATTTATCCATCACTACCCATCCATTTATCCATCCACAGCCCATCTGTCTGTTAGCATACTCCATCTATCCCTCCATCAATCCATACACTCTTATATCCACAATCCAGCTATCCATTCATCTGTCATCCACAGTCACACATATAACAAAATACTTGTTGATACCTCTGGTATGCCACGCACTGTCTTAGGCAGTAGGCTCTCCAGGAGGATAAGAATAGTCCTTCTTGTTGAGAGAAGTGAGGGAGATAGAGCCCGAATCAAAGAAAGGTAATGGACAGATACAGGGGATCACAACTCCTCTTCTGATGTTGTTGTTAGATAGAGTAGATTCCAACTCATCGCGACCCTATCTACAACAGAAAGAAACACTGCCCTGTCCTGCAACATCGCCACAATCTTTGCAGTGTTTGAACCAATTGTGTTAGCCACTGTGTCAGTCCATCTTGCTGAGGGTCTTCTTTATCACTGACCCTTCTCCAGGGACTAGTCCCTTCCGATAACATGTTCAAAGTACATGAAATGGAGTTTTGCCATCTTCACTTCTAAGCCGTCTTAATGGCTGCTCTTCCTCCAAGACATTTGCTCATTCTTCTGGTACTCCACGCCATCTTCAACCTTTTTTGCCTAATTTAACACCTCTATTCAAAGGCATCGATTCTTCTGCAGCCTTCCTTAGTCATTGTCTAACTTTCATATGCATATTGGGCAAATGAAGATGCCATGGCTTGGGTCAGGTACACCTGAGTCCTCAAAATGACAACATTACTTTTTACACTTTAAGAGATTGTTTGCAGTAGATTTGCCCAATGCCAGTTGATTTCTTGACTGTTTCTTTCATGGGTGTTGATTATGGATCAAAGTAAAATGAAATCCTTGACAACTTCAATCTTTTCTCTGTTTATTGTGATGTTTCTTCCAGCTTGAGAAATGTCAAGTGCTTTCTACCTTTTTCATTTTCTAACTCCAAATCTTTATACATTTCATTTTAAGACTTCGTCTTTTTGAACCGCCTTTTGAAACCTTCTGTTCAGTGTTTTGACTTAATCATTTCTATTTGCTTTAGCTACTCTACATTCAACAGCAAGTCCCAGCGTTTCTTCTGACATCCATTTTGGTCTTTTCTGTCTTTTACTGATGACCTTTTGATTTTATGTATGATGTCTTTGGTACCATCCCACAATTCATCTTTGTTAAATCTATTCTTGAAATGGTCTCTAAATTAAGATGGCATGTGTGGCTCTGGGGGTTAATGTGTTGGACTGCAAGGTCTGTCTGAACCGCAAGGTTACCAGTCACTCCTCAGAAACCCTATATAGGGTCGCTGTGAGTTGGAACCAACTCAACAGTCCTTAACAACAACAACAACATCCTTAGGTTGCGGGTTCAATTCTGTCTTGAAGGACAGAGTGTTATTGGAGTCCTGGTTGGGCACTGTGGGATAAAGCACTGGACCACAAGGTTGGTTTGAACTGCAGGTAGGCAGTTCAAATTCACAAGCCCCTCCTTGGAAGCTCTATATAGGCTATGAATTGGAACTAACTTGACAGCACTTAACAACAACTAATACTTGAAGTTGTACTTTGGCTGCAGTACACTTGCTTTAATTTTCTTCATCTTCAACTTGAACTTGCATATGAGCAGCTAGCACACGGTCTGTTCCGCAGTTGAGCCCTGGCCTGATGACATTGAACTTCTCTATCATCTCTTTCAATAGATGGAGTTGATTGAATTCCTTTGTATTCCATCTGGAAAGGTCTGTGGGTATAGTCAGTGTTGATGCTGTTGAAAAAGGTATTGCCCACACCTTTATCTCCATGGTTCTATCAGGCATCCATGACTACTCTGATCCTTCCTCCGCTTGGTCTCGCCCAAGATGGCGGCTCCTGGAGCAGCTGAGCATCTTGAATTAGAAAGCAATGGAATTCTTGCTTCTGCTACAAAGTCCCCTAGCTGTAAGCCTTCCAACCTTGTAAATATTCCTTTATGTGTGGTTCAGAGTTCTGGGACCATCCCCTGAGCCTGCTTGGTCCTGTATTCTGTGTTCTTGCTAATGGAGCTCCTTACTGCAGTTCCACCAGATCCGCCATCTTGTTTGTTCTCTGAAAAAGGTATTTGCAATAAGTCCTTGGTCTTGCAAAATTTTAATCAAGTGATCTCAGTCATTGTTTCTATCTCCAAGGTCATATTTTCCAAGTGCTGAGCCTTCTTTGTTTCCAACTTACACATTCCAGTCACCAGTAATTATCAGTGTATCTTGATTGCATGTTTCTGCAATTTCAGACTGCAGAAATTGATAAAAGAATATTTAATTTCTTCATCTTTAGCATTATTGGTTGGTGCATGAATAGTCATATTAGCTGATCATCTTTGTAAGTATATGGATATTATCCTATCACTGGCAGGTTGTATTTCAGGATACATCTTTAAAAGTTCTTTCTGATGATGAATATGATACCTTTCCTCTTCAGTTTGTCATTCCTAATAGACCATATGATTGTCCAATTTAAAATGGCCAATACTAGTCCACTTCCTCGGAAACCCTATACAGGGTCACTATGAGTTGGAACTGACTCCATGGCACTTAACTACAACAACCAGACCATTTTAGCTCACTGTTGTTGTTAAGTGCTGTTGAGTTGGTTCTGACCCATAGCAACCCTGTATAGGGTTTCCAAGGATCCCCTGTTGAGTTTGAACCACAGAGCTTGTGGTTCAAACCGACCTTGTGTGTCCAGTGCTTATCCTGCGGCGCCCCACCAGTCATTAGCCTTAGGATATCTGTCTTCAAGTATTCCATTTCTTTTTACATCTTCCAATTTTCCCAGATCTGCACTTGGTACAGTTCATATTTGGGTTATTAATGGATGTTTGCCACTGTTTCTTCTCATTTTGAGCTGTGCCTCATCAGCAAATGAACACCCCAGAAGCTTTACTCCATTCACATCAGTCACCCCTCAGCTCTCACCTGGGCTGGGAGTGTGCTTGTGGGCTGGCTGCTGGCCACCATTCAGGCGCCAGCATTTCCCTCTTTTTACCCACAGCTTTTGGGGCCTGGGGCATGTAACAAAGAGATTAAGGTAACACTGGTAAATTTCTCTGTGATCCTGTACTCTTCTGTAAGCCTAAAACTGGCTCTTTCTTTGCTCAAAAGGGAGATTAGCAAATGATAGAGAGTCGTTAAAGCCCCACAGCACCCAACTGAGACTTTCTTTTTGCTATCTACAGGACAGAAGGCATATTGAAAAGGCGATAATTTTCTTTCTCAGAGACATCAGAACTTGGGCTCTGAAGAAAAATTGGGCATTCAGTGAGTGTTGTTTTTGCTGTTAAGTGCCATCGAGTGGGTTCAGATCCATAGTGACTCTGTATAGGGTTTCCAAGGAGCAGCTGGTGAACTTGAACCGCTGACTTTGTGGTTCAAACAGACTTTGCAGTCCAGCGCATTTACCCACAGCGCCACACCAGGACTCCTACAATGAGTGTGGGCTCATGTTAATATCACTCTCCTCATTACTATAGACTTTCAAAGCCACAGTGGAATAACGCAGTAATGAGCTTGCACTTTGGAATCCTATACGCCTACGTTCCAGTCTCAGCTCTGACACCTGTTCCCTTTGCCACCTTGTGCAAGTGACCTCTTGAACTTCCCTGTGGGTGCCTGAATTGATCTTTTATTGAATTTACAGTCACATGGGCATGTGCTGGGGTGCACAGCATGGTAAGTCCTGTGGGGGATGTACCATCACCTCCACTGGACACAGAGGGAAATGGACAGAAGAAAGTGCAGCCCCCGGGAATTGCTGGAGGTGGTGCTTAAACCAGCGCTTTGACTCATAATGTTTTCCATTCTGGTTATTGTTACAGTGCACCAAAAATTTAAAAATTCGGTTGTGTTCCAGTGACACTTTGTCCACCGTGACCAGGCTTTCTAACCGATTTGAGCCTGATTTCACTCTCTGATCGCCAATTTATATTCTCCAGATACATGTTATTATTAAGTGTCCTCGAGTCAGTTCCAACTCATAGTGACCTTGTTTCCGATGAGCGGCTGGTGGATTTGAACCTCCAACCTTTCAGTCCAGTGCTTTATCCTACAGTGATAAACTGGAGCAATTCATCTCAAGAAATATGGCTACCAAATTCATTCCAGATAGTGCAGGTAATATTGCTTTTCTATATCAATTCAAATTTGATTCATCTCAAGATTTTATAATTCATTTTAAAAGTAGCAATAAGCGACTATTTTTTCCCACATAGTCAGTAGTAATTAAATCTAAAGTGACAATAATGTTTAGCTTTAATTACTGTCTCAAAATATTTCAATGCTAAGAAAAATATATGAAGGAATATATTATTTGAAAAAAAATTTGGTTTTGAAAATACACTAATATTCACTGCAGTACTGAGTCACTTAAAAAATAGTTTTGTGATAAACACATCTGGTGTGATACTGTAGAGTAAATGCACTGGACCATGAGGTCAGTTTGATCCCCATGGTTGGTAGTTCAAATTCACCAAGAACTCCTTGGAAACCCTATACAGGGTCCCTATGAGTCAGAACTCCTTCTATATCACTTAACGGCAGCAATAGCAACATACTGTATAAATATTAAATTGAAGATTCTCCACTTAATATTATAATATACACTGAAAAAAAATTTAATTTTGATGTAGGAAACATTTCTCTACTGACACTTAACAGTCATATGAAATTGTTAAGAATTTATTCATGAGATACTGGAAGTATAAATTGTACCATCATATCTCATATATCAATCCATGACAGCAGAGTGCACTAAGATATTTAATACTTCAATACTCACCCCAGTTCTAGGCTAAAGAATTGCCATAGCATTCCATCAAATAAACATTTTATTACAACTATAGATTTAATTCAGATACGATTACACGATTCATTAAGAAAACATCATTGCAATAAGCCATAATTACTTCTAATGATCAGAATGTCCTCTAATATATATTTTTTCCATTTAAGCTATCCCTGTTGTCTCACAGGTGAATTTCAAACCTCAGAAAGCTCTCTCACCGCAGACTACCATGTTAGTCGTTGTTCGGTGCCGTCACGTATGTTCTGACTCATAGTGACCTACGGGCAGCAGAAGGGAACAATGCCCTGCCTGGTCGTGCACCATCCTCACAATTTTGTTATGTTTGGATCCATTGTTGCTGCCATACAGCAATTTCATGGAACAGGGACACTGTAAGCAGGTTCTTCCAAAATTCAACAACATTCTTTTTTCCTCTCTACTCTCTGTATATCATCAAAGCTTGCCAGTATTTATAGTACAGTTATTGGATCTCTATGTAGCTTTTTAATTTCATTTTGAGAAAGAATTCCATTGAATCCACACCATCGTTTAAAACTAGAGTATTTCCTGAATTGCTTTCCTTTGTTACACGTTCAGTCTTGTGCCTTTTCATATTTTATGTCATTTCCCAAAGGCTTTCCAAATGTTACAGGCTTTCACCTTAAGTTCAGAATGAATTAGAGTTTGATAATGTAGGGAGTTCAAACCCACCAGCCTCTTCTTGAAAACCCTGTACAGGGTCACTGTGAGTCAGAACTTGATGGCACTTAGCAACTTAACCACAATGAACATCTAGATGAACTGCTCTTGATACACTATCATTTTCAATGATAACTTTTTCCTGACATGAAATTTTTCAATCAATGTGTTTCCAAATATATTATTAAGAATTCTTAATTTCAGCCTAGTTTCCACCCACATACCAAAAACATCATTCTTGCTTTAACTGCTCACTTTGCAATCTTACTGTAACCTTCTTTAAAGGTTTCACGGTTTCTAAAATTAATTTGACATATGCCTATATGCCGTTTGTTGTTGTTGTTGGTACCGTTGAGTTAGTTCTGATGCAGTGACCCTGTATAAGGTTTCCAAGGAGTAGATGGTGGATTTGAATCTTTGACCTTTTGTTTAGCAGTACAGTGCTTATCCTCCAGCATCATACCAGCACTCCTATATACATTGGATTATGTGCTGTAATGTTGGTTCCGACTCATAGTGGCCCTATATGGGGTTTCTGAAACTATAAATCTTTACGGGAGCAGAAAGCCACATCTTTCTCCTGTGGAATAGCTGCTAGTTTCGAACTGCTGACCTTGAGGTTAGCAGCCCAACTCATAACCACTACGCTACCAAAAGTCCATAGAAATGTAATATTTCACATTATTCTCAGCGAATACATCCCAGGAATTTTTGCATCTTAATAAGATTTCTAACATGGTATATATACTGATCCATTTTGTTGGCCCATCCAGTAAGGTTTCCTTAAATTATTTTCCAAAAATTTGGTAGACAGTGTCTGAATTTGAAGCATTTGAATGAGTCCACAACAGTCTCCTAAAAATTATTCCAGTTCATCTTCCTTTCTTGTATCGTTAACTAATAGAAGTGTGTGTCCGTAGCCACTTTATACCAGTCTTTCCTTGTACACCTTGTTGCTTTCACTACACTCTGTAGTGGTTAATGTCTGCAAATCAGAGTGCATTAGTCAGAGTCTTCAAACCTGTCATTTTGCCCTCACATTTACCAGTCGACTTCTTTCTCATTTTGAGCAAATCAACAAATTCAATCATATTAGAGCCATTATCCGGGGTTACAGAATAAATCTGCTGTAAATCAGTGTTGTCCTTCTCTAAAATGTGATGCACAATGTTTTCTTATACACAGCCCTGTGAGTCTTTCAATTATTTTATTGGCACATCAACAGATGTATCTTACTGCCATGTACAAACTGAGCATTAATTCCTAGGACTGACCAACTCAATATACTGTAACATCCACTTTTTAAGAGAATATCTGTTTTTGTAGATTACTACTCCACCACTTGCCTGTTAGTTTGTCGTACTGTGGTGGCTTGCATGTTGCTGGGATTCTGGAAGCTATGGCACTGGTATTTTAAATACCAGCAGGGTCACCCATGGTGGACAGGTTTCAGCTAAGCTTCCAGACTAAGACAGACTTGGAAGAAGGAGAGATGGACTATTTCCGAGTACTTAGTCGCTGAAAACCGTATAAATAGCGTTGGATCACTGTCAGATAGCACCAGAATATTGGATATTGAAACATGATTAAGAGTGCAAGAATATTACCAGATAGAGTGCTGGAAGATGAGCCCCTCATGTTCAAAGGCACTCCAAATAAAACTGGGGAAAACTTAACTCTGGTGACCCGGATGGAAGAGGGCTTTTGGAACCTTCATTTGCTGATGGGACACAACTCAAAATGAGGAGAACCAGCTGAAAACATCCATTAATAATTGAAATATGGAATGTATCAAGTATGAATTTAGGAAAATTGGAAGTTGTCAAAAATGAAACAGAGCGCATAAACACCAGTATCCTAGGCATTAGTGAGCTGAAATGGACTGGTATTGGCCATTTAAAATCTGACAATTACATTGTTTACTATGCCGGGAATGACAAATTGAAGAGACATGCTAACATATTCATCATCAAGAAGATTTCAAGATCTTTTTTTTTTTCATTAAAAAAATTTTTTTCCCCTCCAAGATCTATCTTGACATATCATGGACTGCCAACAGAACAAACAGCAGTCTGTGATAGGATACTATCATGGGCCTACAAGGAAGACCAGTTAATACCACTATTATTCAAATTTACACACCAACCACTAGAGTCGGTGATGATGAAACTGAAGAATTCTGCCAACTTCTTCAGTCTGAAATTGATCAAAAACATGCAATCAAGATGTATTGGTAATTACTGATGATTGGAATGCAAAGGTTGGAAACAAAGAGGAAGGATCA
>NW_006408958.1:1060842-1063354 GCF_000296735.1 Chrysochloris asiatica
GAGATGGTGGAAAAGCTCCATATCATCAGTCAAAAAAGGCCAGGGGCAGACTGTGGAACAGAACACCAGTTGCTCATATGCAAGTTCAGGCTGAAGAAGAAAATTAAAACAAGTCCATGCTTGGTAAAGTTGAGGGTCAGCAAAAAAAAAGGAAGACCCCCAACAAGATGCATTGGTACAGTAGTAGCAGCACTAAGTTCAAGTGTAGCAAGGATTGCAGGATCAGGCAGTGTTTAGTTCGGTTGTGCATAGGGACACAATGAGTAAGTGCCGACTTGACAACACCTCACAATGAATGACAAGATTACTACGAATTTTGGAGCTGACTTTTAAGGATAAATGAGGTATTATTCCTAGTATTCTCTGAGATGATTGAAAAATGTGACCAACTGATGGAAGCTGGAATATTCAATGAACTCATGGGAACAACTATTAACAGTTAACTCACTCAACACATGTACTGACAGTTGTTGTTTGTCTGATTTCACCCTGAGGACTTGTGGAAGGACAGATTCCTCTGATTTTTTTTTGTTGCTTGTTTGGAACACTTGTGACACTTTCTTCCATCTTTTTTGTCTTCCTATTTGCGCTGCGTTGTGTTCATCTTGCGGAGATGTTTCAGTTGCCTCTTGGCATTCGCTGCATGGTCTCCAGCCAGAGCCATGCTGCAAATTTTACATGGTTTTACTTTTAATCTTCTCATAGTTGAAAAATTCTCGACATAGATTTTCTCTGGTTCATCCCATACTAGAATATAAGGGATTAGAAATAATATTAGCATCAGGAGATACTTTATAGTCACTATATTACTTTCTGGAGTTCCCGGTGTGTCGCTATGGGTTAATGCACTATACTGCAAAGTCGATTTGAACTTCAAGATCCGCGGTTCAAGCTTACCAGCTGCTTCTTGGGAACCCTAATCAGGGTCGCTATGGGTCAGAACCGACTCTACGACACTTAGCTACTTAACAACAACAACATATTACCAGTCACTTCTTGGAAACCTTACTCAGGGCCACTATGGGTCAGAACTGACTCAAAGGCATTTAACAACCACAACAAATAGGATCAGCACTAGACTGCGAACCACAAGGTCGGCAGTTCAAACCCACCAGCTGCTCCTATACAGGGTTGCTATGAATTGGAACCAACTTAACAGCACTTAATAACAACAGTGTATTATATGAGAAGTCCTGGTGTGGCGCTGTAGGATAAGCACTGGACTGCTAACCTCAAGGCTGGCAGTTCAAACCCATTAACTGCTCCTTGGAAATCCAATACAGCATCACTATGAGTTGGAACCTACTTGATAGAACTTAATAATAACAACATATATTAAACTAGGGTCCTCGTGGGGTGCTAAAGGATAAGCACTGGACTGCTAACCACAAGGTCGGTGGTTCAAACCCACCAGCCAATCACCAGAAACCTTGTACAGGTGACTGAGTTGGAACTGACTTGATAGCACTTGACAACAATATATTCCATTGAATATATAAAAGGAAATCTTAGATTTTGATAGCATAAAGAGGATGTTAAGTGCTGTCGAGTTGATTCCTACCCATAACGACCCTGTTTAGGATGTTCAAGGAGCAGCTGGTAGGCTTGAACTACCAATCTTGCAGTTCAAACGACTTTGCAGTCTGATGCATTAGCCCACAGCGCCACACCAGGACTCCATAAAGAGGAGAGCATGCACAAATGCATTTGTATAAATGAATTAGAATCAACCTGATAAAAACCAAACGCATTGCTAAGTCAATTCTGACTCATTGTGAGTTTCTAAGATAGAGTAGAAGGAACTCTGGTAGTGTAGTGGTTACGAATCGGGCTGTGAACCACAAGGTCAGCAGTTCGAAACTACCAGCTGTTCCACGGGAGAAAGATGAGGTTTTCTGCTCCTGTAAAGATTTACAGCCTCGGGAACCCTGTATAGGGTCACTGTGAGTTGGAACTGACTCCACAGCACTTAACAACAACAACAAGGATAAAGTAGAATTGCCCCAAGAGTCTACGACGGCTACGCCTTTCTCCCATGGAGCTGATGGTTGGTTCGAACCACCAACTTTTCTGATACCAGCTGAGCGATAGCAACCAGGGCCTTTTGAATTAGAGACAGTGAGTGTTTGGTGCATCTAGTCATGTATCCTTGGTATGTTAGAAAGAATGGAATAGCTTGGGTTGTACATTTGCAGGGCTTGCTGATTTCTTCTACCTGAAGTTCCACTTTACAACATCTACCCAGCGCCTTTGGAAGAAAAGTCTCACTTCATCATAATGCCATCACGTTGTTTTCAGTGAAGTAACAGTATTGCAATTGGAACATTAATTTTCCTGTTAGTTTCTCATGTTTGTTAACATTCCAACTTGTGAGATAAATATCAAATTTAAACATCTAAGTGCAAACAGCGTGTGGTAAACCAAAAGCCCGCTGCCATGGATTCCAACTCACGACAACACAAAAGGACAAAGCAGATCTGTTTCTTAGGGTTTCCAAGGTTGTAAACTGTAT
>NW_006408958.1:1064229-1075498 GCF_000296735.1 Chrysochloris asiatica
TTATGAGTTGGCTTGCTAACTACAGGTCAGCAGTTTGAATCTACTAGCCACTCCTCAGGAACTAGATGAGACTTTCTGCTCTCATAAAGACTTGGAGTCTTGGTGTGGCGCTGTAGTAGGATAAGCTTTGGATGGCTAACTATAAGGTTAGCAGTTCAAACCCATCAGCTGCTCCCCGGAAACCCTATACAGGGTCGCTGTGAGTTGGAACCGACTGGATGGCATGACATGTTACACTCTCCTGACAAATTTCCGTTCACATGAAGCTGTTCAGAACTCATGTACCTTCACCAGCTCTTTCTGATGTCTCACGTCTACAGCAGGCACAGCTTGTATGAGAGGTCAAGCTCGGATGGGAAATAGTGGACTGTGGCTCTGGAACTGCCTCACGTAACAACAGTTCTCAGAGCTGTGGCCGCATGTGGTTGGCCCACGCAGCAGACTGTGCCCTTAGCAGCCACGTGCCAGAGAAGCATCCAGCATGCATGGCACCAGATGCCAAACACAAATGGCCCAGTGGCCTTGCTTACAACTTAAAAATGATCTTTCAACCAAAAATAGTAATGTGAAAAACAGTGGGTTTTGATTTTGGTCCCAGTACAGGAAGTGGGTTTTTTTCCTCACCTTCTAATTCACATTTCATTTTCACTCCAGCTAAAATTTCATTTTTTCTTGGTTTGGGTTTTCAGTTCCATTCCTGTTTGAAGCCCTGGTTTAAACCTAGGCAGTTTGACTATACAGAGTTTCTCATGGGCTTCTCTGGAAGTATCTACGAAATGACTCATGTACAGTGAGTCCCATAATGCCTGGCACACAGGGCGGTAAATGAGTAGTAGGAATACTGCTAATGCCTAATACTGGCTAATACTGATGGTATTAGGCAAGCCTCTTACCACGGCTGGTGATGGCAGGCCTATTAGCCTAAGCAAAGGAAATAGATTTACTAGTTCTCATAAATTATGAAGTCTGGGTGGCATCAGGTTCGGCTAGATCCAGGAGCAAACAAACAAACAAAAACTTACAAAGGCTCTTTCTCAGAAGGGCTTTCTCTGTATCCACTTTGTCCAGTGTTGGAGATACCAGCTATGTGCCTGTTAGATTTCAGTGCAGGCTAGTGAAAATCAAATGTGAAGTTCAGTTCTTCACTTGCCCTGGTCACATTTCAAGTGCTTAGGAGCCACATGGGTGAGTGTCCACTGTATTGGGAGACCCAGAACACGTCTATCACTGTTAGCACGTAGGCAGCGCTACCCTTTTTCTTCCTGGCTCTGCCAGAGAAGACCCGGGGAAGGCTTTGTTGGGTTGGTTTGAATTGTGGATCTGCTCCTTAGTCAGTTACCATGGCTAAGTACCCTCGAGTTATTTCTGACTCATAGCATCCCTTAGGATTTCCAAAGAGCAGCTGGTGGGCTTGAACCACTGACCTTGTGTTTATCCTTTATGTGACCATTGTTTATCCTTTATACCAGGGCCCCAGGTCTATAAGTATTCAAAATAAAATAGATCTGCAAGACTGAAAACAGGGAACTAGGGACATCTGTTTGTAAGTGATGACAAGTGCAAAGAAAAAGCATCAATAGTAGTTACAGCTCTTCCAAATGGACAGGAAGTCAGGCGATAGCATGACAGAACAGAACCATTGAAACTCGGGAAGAGAAGTTACAGAGTAATCTGTGCAGGATCGCTATGAGTCGGAACTGACTCGACGGCACTTAACAAGCTCAAAGAAAAGTAGCCAACGTTCTCATCAAAATAAAAAAAACGAAAATCAGATTCAGTGAACACTTGTGGTGCAATGAATTCTGGCTTTTCCACTATAGTCTGATGTGGCACTGCAGGGAAGGCAAGGTCGGCGGTTCAAGCTCACCAGCTGCTCCTCAGAAACCGTATACAAGGTAGCGTTGTGGGTTAATGTGCCAGACTGCAAAGACATTTGAACTGCAAGGTCGGTGATTCAAGCTAACCAGCTGCTCCTTGGAAACCTTATACAGGGTCTCTATGGGTCGGAACCAACTCGACAGCACTGAACAACAACAACAACAACAGCAACACTATAGTCTTTGTAACTCCCACCAAATATCTGGGGTGGTGGTTGTTAAGTGCTGGGAGTCACTTCTGATTTATGTGAACCCTGTATAAGATTTCTGAAAAAAAGCAACTACTGGGTTTGAGCTGCTGACCTTGTGGTTAGCAGTCCAGTACTTATCCTACAGTGCCACACCAGGGCGTGGGAATGGAGTAGTCCAACTAGCAGGTTTAAGCCTACCTCAAGGAGCCCTGGTGGCACCTTGCTTAAGTGCTTGGCTGCAAACTGGAAGACTGGCATATGAAACTACTAGCTGCTCTGAAGGAGGAAGATGCGGCCGTCTGTTTCCATAAAGATTGCAGTCTTGGAAACTCTATGAGGCAGTTCTTTGTCTTACATGGCTGCTATGAGCTAAAATCGACTGGACAGCAAGGGTTTGGTTGTTTCGGATTTTAAGCCCACCTCAGGTGGCACAGTGCTCAACTGCTAGTTGAAAGGCTCTTGGGTCGAGCTCCCTGCCCCCTGCTGTTCTGAGGGAGAAAGATGTGGCAGTCTGCTTTTGAAAAGATTGTTGTTGTTAAGTGCCGTTGAGTTGGTTCTGACTCATAGTGACCCTGCATAGGGTTTTCAAGGAGCGGCTTGGTGAGCTTGAACCGCTGCCCTTGTGGTTCACACCGACTTTTCAGTCCAGCACACTAGCCCACAGAGTTACACCAGGACTCCTTTGTAAAGCTTTGTTATTGTTGTTAAGTACCGTGGAGTTGGTTTTGACTCATAACGACCCTGTACAGGGTTTCCAAGGCTGTAAATCTTTACAGGAGCAGAAAGTCTCATCTTTCTCCCGTAGAACGGCTGGTAGTGTCGAACTGCTGACTTTGAGGTTAGCAGCCCGATTCATTACCACTAAGCTACCAAAGCTCCCTTATAAAGCGTTGTTGTTGTTGTTAAGTGCCGTTGAGTCGGTTCCCACCCATAACGACCCTGTACAGGGTTTCCAAGGGTGTAAATCTTTACGGGAGTAGAAAGCCTCATCTTTCTCCCGCGGAGCAGCTGGTAGTTTCGAACCGCTGACCGATTTGTAACCACTACGTTAAATGTGCTCTATAGAGTTGCTATGAGTGGGAATTGGCAGGTTGTTTTTTTTAAGCCTACCTTGGTGAAGGGATGATGAATAATGTATGTTACTGCCCAAACCACAAGGTATCTGTTCCCAGAGAGGGGTAGAGTGAGACTGCAGAACTAAATTACCCTACTGCACTGGATTCTACTATTTGTTGACAATTACGCATTTTCTCCCCATCAGTGCCGTATGTCCTAGAAGGGCATGTCTGTGTCCCATACCCACTGATTTTGGATTTCGTTTCTGACTTGCTTGAGCCAATGAAACATGAGTCCTATCTGAGTATGGGGGACTGCACTCATCTTTAGCTTCTGCCCTGTGGCATAAGGCCATATATTCCCGATAGTGGCTTTTCCTTCAGCCTGTTTCAGAACGAGAAGTCACAGGAAGCCCAGCCAAGATCCAGTAGAGCTTAGTGGAACTGCATCCAACCTGCTGCCCTCACGTAACCAGGAAACATTCCAATGGATTCTGTCTCATGGTGACCCCGTGAGTGTCAGAGAAGAACTGTGCACTCCGTAGGCTTCCCAGTGACTGGTTTTTGGAAGCAGATCACCAGGACTTTCTTCTTAGGGACCTCTGGGTGGGTGGAAACCTTTGGATAGCTGTTAAGTGTGTTGACCGTTTGTACCAATCAGGGACTTCCACGTAATGAGAACAAGAACTGAGTGTTGGTGTTGAAACCTGTTGAGGTTTATGGATTCTTTGTTGCTGCTGCTACTGCAGACTCAATCATAACCTAACGCATCCTGCTTCCTGCTCTGGTCTCGCGACAAGACAGTGGCCAAATCAAATCCAGTGAATAGCAAACTCATCAGAGCAAATGCCATCAGGCCTTTCCTGGAGAGCTCCTTTTCTGATTTCCCGTTAGTGGGCTGTCTTTCAGTCCGTCGTAAACACTGGCTGAACTCCACCATCTGCCAGGTGCTGGAACTGTAAGACCCGGTCCCTGCCCTCAGCTTGTGGGATAAAGGTCCCCGATTGGTAATGAAGACACAGTGGGACCTGCCAGCTTGGCTCGGACTTGCATCCAGAGCTGTGTGTTTGTCTGACTAGTTTCTTTCAAAAATGACCCTGGGATGAAAGTGTGACCCTCGTGGTGCAGGGTGTCCAGAGACTGGAGGACTTCAGACATTTATGTCTTTGAAGCAAGGAGCTCATTATCCTCCATCCAGTGCCTGCCATGGCATTTAGCGCCTCAGTGGTGGGTCACATTTTATTCCCGTCACTGTCCCTGGGGCCATCAGAATGACAGGCTGTCATGCCCAGCTGTCAGCCCTCTCTTGTCCCAACACACGGTTCTCTGACTTCAGACCTTGCCAGTCCTAATTATAAAAGGACAGGAAGGGATAGGGGTTCCTATTCTTTCATGAAGTCCTTCATTTATTCATGATTCATTAATTGATGGGACAAATATTAAAAGCCAGCCGTGTCCAGTTGCTGAGGGGATGGGAGGTGGGGTCATGCAGAGATGATTAAGATGCAGTCAAGCCCTTCTAGCCTGGTCAGTCCAGGAGGGCCTGGTGAATCTGGGGAGGCTCTCTAGGAAGGGGGCCTTTGAAATGGGCTTAGAGGGTGGCTGAGACTGATGAAGTGGAGAGCAGATGAATGGATGTGCTTGGCAGAAAGAATAGCTCAGGGAAGGCTTGGAGGCTGTGCAGGGGGCTCATGGCCCCATCCTGCTGCCCCTCACAGGGTGAATGTTGTGAATCCCCATCAAGAGTTCCTCCTGTGATCTTGGCCTCCTTGCCTCTGCTCGAGGTCCCTGTGGTCAGGTTCCCAGAGCCCCCCAACCCCCTTTCCCATTGCTGAAGCAGGTGACCCAGTAATCAAGGTAAGCACAGGCTTACTTGTGCTTACTTGTGAATCTGTAGTGAAGAGTCGTCACATTTTTTCACACATCCAGGATTCAGCTTCTAAGTATGGTTGACATCTGTCTATTTCCCAACCCCACAGAACCTTCCTACAGAAAAACATCTGTTCAAATTGACAGTCCCTGACTGGGCTGGAGTGCCCAGTAAACAAGGTAAGCTCGGGCTTACTTGTGCATATTTATAACCTGTAGGGGACAGTTTCATATGTTTCCCACCACATCTGAGGTGTGCTCCACCGACTGGCATCTCCAACTATCAGCCTGGTCCTGCCTCTGCCATCAGCAGCCAGGGACTCCCTCCTGATGGGCTCTTAGCTGATTCCCACTATTTCCCTGCTGTTTGGGGACCTGTTATCATTCCTTATTGCACTTTGTAGCTTCACATATTGTTTTGTTTTGTTTTCTCTCTCTCTCAGTGGCTCGTTGCTTGGGAGCAACTGAGAACCCACGGTGCCCCTGATCTCTCAGTGCATCGGTGTCAGATGCAAGTTTATCTTCTTTGCTTTCAGAGGCAGCGGTGGCACCTTGCCAATTCCATTTCATGCATATTTTGTCCCTGATGATTTTCATGGGGGGTGGTGGTGGTAGTGGTGGTCTTCCTGCCTCTGGTCTCTGCCAGCCCTGAGCACGCTCCCCATGGAGAGAGCTTTCCAGCACATCTCGGCAGCACCTGTTCTTTAAGGAGCTTGGGTTTGGAGGCAGGAGAAATGAATTCAAGTCCACCAGTTGCTGTGTGATCTCAGGCAAATCGCTTAAGCTCTCTGAGCCTCATTTTGTTGTCTATGAAATGCATAACAATGCAAAATTGCTTTTCTTCCTCAAGATGCAAAGAAATGAACACATTGATAATTCAAGGAGGGGGCTTCAAAAAGTTCGTGGAAAAATAGATTTAAAAGATAATTGAATTTTTCTATGAACTTTTTGAATATCTCTTGTATTAGGGTTGAGGATGAGGGAATACAAGAATCTTTGCACAATGCTGATGATAAAAAAAATAGGTACAACTGCAAAGGATAGTTGTTTTTGCAAAGTTTATTACAATTATAAATGTTTACTCCTTTGCACCAGATCATGTTTTAGATGTCCCTTGTAGTCTTGTTTAAAATAGAAAAAAATTGGAAACAAATAAAATGTTCAACAGCAGGGGGCTGGCTGAATACTTTGTGTGTGTGGAATGTCCACTCTAGAATGTGCTGTGAGTCTCTGGGTGGTGCAGATGGTGCTTAGCTGTTTACTGAAAGGTTGGAGGTTCAAGGCCACCCAGAGACACCTTGGATAAATGGGCTAGCAGTCTACACCCAAAGAGCAGCCATAGAAAAGTCTATAGAGCCCAGTTCTCCCCTAACACATACAAGGCAACCATGAGTCAGAACTGTCCATGGTAGCTGGTTAGGACATGCTGCAACCATTCCAATGGATGAATTAAAGTCTACATAAGGCAGCTCCCCTGTACCCTGAGAAGTACCTACTACCCCAGTGTTCATGGCAGTCACTTCCCTGATCTGCTTTATGATGTTACCACATAAGTCTGCAACCTTCAACACTATAGTATAATTATTGGGTCTGTTTCTTTGTACTTACAATAAGGGAATCACACAATGTACTCTGTTGTGACTGGCGTCTTGTTCAACATGATTCTGTGAAACTTAACTGTGTGGTTACTCTGCTGTGTAGCTTCATTGGAGCAGAAATAAGAATGCAAATGATTCAGAGGAAAGATCTGGAATACTGTCCACCAAACTGAGCTGGTGCGGCCTCTGGCACGGGGCCAGGAAGTAGGGATGGGAGGGTGCTCAGGTCTAGGAGCTTCTCTACAGTTTGAAGTTTTTACAAGGAAAAAGTGATTTGAGTAATGACATTTTAATAGAAAAGTGTAGAACAGAATAATACCTGTTTACCAAACTTGTAGGGCTGGTGACATGACTCCAATCAGGTAAAACCTGGGGCCCAGAGCAGGCGCTCAGTAAAAGGGTGATGAATACAGGCAGACACAAATGGGATCTCTTTGGGAAGCTGGTGGAAGAGCAGTATTGTAGCGTGCTTAGACGCATGAACTCTGGGAAGATAACTTGGGTTCGAATCCTGGCTACACTACTTGCTAACTCTAAGTCTTGAGCAAGCTACTCAGTATCTGTCCCCTCTCTCCGTTTCCCACCCATACTTGGCATTGATTGCTGCCTAACACATCCCTGCTGGCTTGAATCATAATTTCCTATTGCTCACAGTTTCTGTGGGTCAGCTTGGGACAGTCGTTCTGGCTCCAGGTGTCCAGGGCAGCAGCAGGCAGCTGTTGGTGGCCTTGCAAGGCCTGCCTCCAGCCTGGCACATGTACAGGGAGCTGGTAGAACTGGGTGGTTGGCTCTATTGTGCCTGAGCCTCTCCTCAGGGATGTTTGAGAGTCTTCACAACGTGGTGGCTGGCTCCTTCCAGAGCAGAAGTCACACGCTGCTCCTGCAAGTCATCCCCATTCACTGGGAGTTGTTTAGCAGGCTGGCTTCCACATTAGCCCAGAAATAGGGATACTAATACCCACCTCACGGGGTTCTTGTGGATGAGTGAGTTCAGCCATGTAAAATACGTAGGACAATGGTGGCCCAAACTAAGCTGCAGATGAGCACTAGCGATCCACTGTCACACTGCAAAATGAGTCACTGCCATGTATTCTGGGTTAGATTTACTAAGTTTGGGTTAATTTTCAGGCTTTCTGGAGTGACAGACACCCCCAATACTTTGGGACTTCTGGTGTGGCGCTGTAGGCTAATGGCACTGGACCGCAAAGTCAGTTTGAACTTCAAGGTTGGTGGTTCAAGCTCATCAGCTGCTCCTTGGAAATCTTAGGTTGCTATGGGTCGGAACTAACTCTATGGCACTTAACAACAACAACCACCAGGGCTGTGCTTGAGCCACTGCACAAATGGGCCCTCCCAGAGCTGTCCTGCACGTCTACTTCTCTGCATACAGTGCTGGACTTTATCTCTTTGGGAACAAGCACAAGCCTTTGATTTCCATCACTTAGCACATTCATGTGTCAGAGCAAATGTGATGTGAGAGTGAACAGGGAACTTGACCCTGTCTTTAGTGCTTCAGTTCAAGCGTCAAAACTCAAGTGTTCACAAAGCCAGATGATAACTTGCATTTTGGGAGCCACCAAGGGTGAGAAGAACCCTGTAAGAATGGTGACAAACATGGTTAGTAGTGGACCCTTGGTTTCAGTGGTGGAGAGACAATAGGAAGTGGTGGGGTCTGGCAAACAGGAGAGTACATGCCCCGTCTTGAGGACCACAGAGCTGTCTGAATGTCCCACCTTTCTCTTGCCACCACAGTGAGTTGTTGGGTGGATTTGCGTCCAGTGTACACAGTGGCTAGTACCCTCAGACCAGCTTCATGCCTTTTTATAGGCCTATAGCACTGGGCTTTCTGCTCCTGTGAAGATTTAAATCCTCGGAAAGACAGGGTCGCTATGAGTCAGGACTGACTCAATGACCTAACAACAACAACATGGCACTGAGGGCCCTTTGTGTACCAGAGTTCATCCTGGTCAGGTCCCGACAGTGGGAGAATTTGCTCTCTTCCTTCATCTGATACCCTCCATGGGTTGGTAAAGTGAGGTTTATTTTTCGGTTCTAGGTCATACCTGGGGGCTGGAGCTACAAAGGGAATTCAGAGCATCCCTTATGCATCTCAGGGAGAAACAGACACCTCTCAACAATTCACTTCAGGGCCGTTTGGCATGGACTCTGGTTGCCGTGTGAGGTGGGGCCTGGGCTATTTGCCACGTTTGAGAGCATTAACAGTGGGACAGATGTACTCAACACTTAGAGGCCAGGGTGAGTCATGACAGGTACTGCTGATGTTCTGTCCAATGGGCATTCCCTTTTATGCCTTGTCCCCTCTGACGAGGAGACTGAAAAGGGCAGAGACTTTCCTGGCTTCTCTTGCAGCTGGCTCTCAGAGGCCAATGACCCAGGTATGGCCAATGAGATATAAGTAGAATTTTATGGGAGTTTTGGGGAAATATATATATATATATTTTTTTTTTTTAAGTTTTTATTGTGAATGATGTGGATTTACATGGCAGAACATCAGTATTACAGACATCTTACCGTATTTTGTTTCATTGCAATGATCACAGTCCCCTCCACGTATCATCACATAACCAAAGGATACACCCTAGAGGCCTGCCCAGCCACCCCCGGTCTTCAGCACACAGCCCCTCTCCCTCCCTGAGTCCTGTGTCCCCAGCTGCTCCATCTGTCCATGTCATCGTCTCTGTCTCCATCCTTGGCATCACTGCCTCTCTAGGTAGGGTCACACTCTCCGCTCTTCTCACTTGATGGTCCCAGGGACCTCTGCTCCTGGGCTGCAAAATCAATCACGTCCCTCCTTTTGTCAAAACACAGCTACCTCTATATTTACTACCCTCCCAGTCAGTCCTGATGGCAATTATTCACTATTGTACCACAAGAGTCTTAGCCCCATTTCATTTCACCAGCCCGATCCCAACAGATTGGAAATCATTCAGTGGAGGTTCTACCTACCCCTGCCCCGTCTGGAACTAGGCTCCCTGTTGAAAGCTTATAAGCCAGTCACTCCTTGCCCTTATAGCCCCTTCCCATTTTTTGTAGCCAGTGTCTACGTTGCCCATCCCTGTCAGTGTTGCATACTGAGGGGGTGGGATTTGTTCCCTTTTTTGAGCTACTACATCCGCTTGTATAGGTAAAGTTCATCAAATTGTAGTGGGTTACTTTTTTTTTTTCTTCCCTCTTCTTTCTTCTAGTCGAGTTCTAATCATCCAGCCATTGAGGCCAGGTCAAGTGGGTACTATCTGCAAGTATGGGTGTTCTTGTGCATCTCCCCTCACTTCATATCAGCTGGACGTTTCACTCTCTGCTCTAGTCCTCTGTGGCTATGCCACTGCCTCTGGGTCCAGGAGTCCCCAGGTCTTGCCGTAACTGATGACCATCCAGGTCTCCACCCGGGTTCACAGGAGTCTATTGAATGTGGTCGGGCTGTTTTTACCTCTTCTTCCCCTTATCGGTGACCAACATGGTCACCAGCCAGACCACATGCCTGCTCGTGTATTCCCCTTGAGTCTTAGTCTTGGAAGGGAGTTTGCTCTAAGGGGACCTGACCACTTGCCTTGATGGCACCTGGGTGAACAGCTTACTTGTTCTTGTAATAATCAATCATACTACCATTATTGTTTCTGATTTTTCCTGCTGGTCTTTCTTCATGAAGTATCTTCTGTTCTTCTAGCTGCTCCAGGCTGGTCTACTCGTCCTTTCCAGTGGGAATTTCCTACCTCAGACAATTCTGGATGGGATTCTGGTTTCCATCTATGGTCTCATGCAATGCAAAAGCTCCACAGGAGGTCTCTTTCACTGAGCAATTTCTATCCCCCTTTAAGGTATTCCAATCAGTTATAGGCTGAAGATAGACTTATAAGCTTTCTATGGTGAAGTTTCTAGCTATTCCTCCCCCTCACCCCCTGCCCCACCTCAAGTATCTATTTCACAGTGGTAGGCAAGGGAAACCAAGATTCAAAAGACAACCAAGCATTATTCTTGGGGAAATATTTTTACCCTGATAAAGGAGTGTGGGTGTATGAACGAAGCCCTCCTCTCCATCCTGGGTGCTCCTGTGTCTTAGATTTGGAAGTCTTGGGGTGAGGAAATGACGTCTGGAAGTGGAGTTGTGTCTTGGGCTCCAGGAGAAGGCCCAGAGACCTTGACGTAGCTCTCTGCCACTGCTGAGCCTCTTGTCATGAGGCATACTCAGGCACTTGGTTGTTTAAGCCACTGCTAACAGAGCTTTCTTTTGTAACATTCTTTTTTTCTTAATGTTTTATTGTGAATTATGTGATAGTTTACATGGGAGAACATTAGTTTTACATTCATCCTACGGTATATCATTTCATTGCCATGATTACAATCCCTCCATGCATCATCAACCAACCAAAGTATACACTACAAGCCTGCCCCTGGTCATCAGCACACAGCCCCTCTCCCTCTCTGTGTCTAAAGTCCCCAACTGCTCCATCTCTCCATATCATCGTCTCTGCCTCCATCTTAGGCATCACAGCTTCTCTGGGTAGGGTCTCGCTGTCCTGCTCTTCTCCCTTGATGGTCCCAGGGACCTCCGCTCCTAGACTGCAAAGTTAATCACTCCCCTCCTTGCTACAAAATGTCTACCTTTACATTTCCAACCCTCACAATCAGTCCTGATACAGTTATTCACTACTGTATCACAA
>NW_006408958.1:1077613-1079292 GCF_000296735.1 Chrysochloris asiatica
GTGGGTTCCCTTTTTACTCTTCTGGTGAAGTCTTTTGATGCACTAGTTTTTAATTTTTAGTATGTCCCACTCATCTATTTTGTCTACTTTTGTTTGTGTGGTTTTCAAAATGTTTTGTAGTCTGTGTATTTCCTGAATTAGTGCCCTCACATTTGTCTCTATTTTTTCATTGATAGCCTTCATAATTCTGGGATTTGCATTTAGGTCTTTAATCCATGTTGAGTTGGTTTTTGTATAAGGTGTGAGGTGAAGGTCTTGTTTCAATCTCTTGCATATCGCTTTCCAGTTCTGCCAGCACCATCTGTTGAAGAGACTATCACCTCCCCATGCGATATATTTAGGTGTTGTAGCATTCTTAATGTTGACAGGGGAAGGGTTTGAGCATGTTATCTGAGGGTAGGGGATGGAGAATTGTGTGTATCTTAAATACCACAGAGGCTTGAATTTGCCTATGCTAACCCCATGCTAGCCTTCTTCTGTTTTTTATTTTTAAATACTCTCTAAATTAAAAAAAATTAATTATTAAATGTATCACCTATATACAAAAGAAAGGACCTCTGGTAGCATAGTGGTCATGAATCAGGCTGCTAATCTCAAAGTCAGCAGTTTGAAACTACAGGTGGTTCTGTGGGAGAAAGATGAGGCTTTCTGCTCCCATAAAGCTTTACAGCCTCGGAAACCCTATACAGGGTCACTATGAGTTGGCACATAACTCCACGGCACATAACCATCACCACCATATACAAAAGAGTGTTTAAAGCACATCTGTATAGTCCAAAGATTGAACAGTCATGTACCCATCACTCAAATGCAGTATTGTTGTTGTTAAGTGCCGTCGGGTCAGTTCTGACTCATACCAAGTCTGTATAGGGTTTCCACGGAGCGGCTCAAGGTGAGCTTGAACCACTGACTTTGTGGCTCAAACCGACCTTGCAGTTCAGCACATTAACCCACAGCGCCACACCAGGATTAAACGTGTGTCCTTCCTCACTGCCACCACTCGTCTGTCAGTTTGTTGTACTGTCGTGGCTTGTGAGTTGCTGTGATTCTGAAAGCTATGCTACCAGTATTTAAAATACCAGCAGGGTCACCTATGGTGGACAGGTTTCAGATGAGCTTCCAGATGAAGACAGACTAGGAAGAAGGAATGATGAATGACTTCCAAATATTTAGTCACTGAAAACCTTATGAGTAGCAGAGAAACACTGTCAGATACAGTGTTGGAAAATGAGCCCCTCAGGTTGGAAGGCACCAAAATGCAACTGGGGAGAGCTACCTCCTCAAAATAGAGTTGACCATGATGACATGAATGGAATAAAGCCCGTGAGACCTTCATTTGCTGATGGAGCACAACTCAAAATGAAGAGAAACAGCTGTAAGCATTCATTAATAATTGAAATATGGAATGTGCGAAGTATGACTCTAGGAAAATTGGAAATTACCAAAAATGAAATGGAACTCATAAACATCGATATCTTAGGCATTAGCGAGCTGAAATGGACTTATATCGGTCGTTTTGAATCTGACAACCACATGGTTTACTATGCCAGGAATGACAAATTGAAGAGGAATAGTGTTGCATTCATTGTCAAAAAGAATATATCCAGATCAGTCATGAGGTACAACACTGTTTGTGATAGGATAATATCCATGCACCCACAGGAAAGGGTAAAAAAAAA
>NW_006408958.1:1080627-1144113 GCF_000296735.1 Chrysochloris asiatica
AGGAAGACCCCCAGCGAGATGGATTGGCAAAGTGGCAGCATCAGTGGGCTCAAGCGTGGCTACAGTTGTGAGGTTGGCACAGGACCAGGCAGTGTTTTGTTCTGTTGTACACAGGGTCACTATGAGTCAGTACCGACTCGATGGCACCTAACAACAACAACAACTTGCTCACTGCACCACCCCCTTCTCTCCCCGAAGCTAATTACTTGCTTTAAATATATCTCCATCAATCTTCTGCTGCTCCGTTTAGTTTTATCACTCATGTATCCCCCAACAATATGTTTTCTTTTGCCTGTCTTGAACTTTGCCTTGATGGATAAAGTGAGCTATGTTATCTTGTAGCTCACCTCTTTTGCCCTGTGTGTCTACACTGAGCTGTGTGCATGTAGTAGAGGTTCTCTTGTTTACACTGCCATGTAGTTTTTCATTATCAGATGGTTGTTCAGTGCCGTCGAGTCGGTTCCAACTCACAGCGACTCTGTATAGGGTTTCTGAGATTTTTAAAATCTTTTCAGAGCAGCTGGCAGCTAGCACCGTGGACCTTGAGGTTTGTAGTCCAGTGCTTATCGTATGGAGCCACTGCACTTGCCATCAAACAGTTGATGGCGACTGGGGACGACTCTAGTGTTTTTGCTATTGCTAACAAGGCTTCTCTGAATATTTTTGTGCAGCTCTTGGGAAAGACTGTGGGTATATGAACGACAGGAGGGAGTTGCCTTGAAGTGGAATTGCTGGTCACAGGGATGCACATGCGATACCCATTTGTTGTTGTTGTTAATTGCCCTAGAATCGGTTCCGACCCATTGCGACCCTGTGTAGGGTTTCCAAGGAGTAGCTGGTGAGCTCGTACTCCTGACCTTTGGTTCTTGCTGACCTTAAAGTCCAGAGCATTACCTCACAATGGTACGCATGATAATTGGTTTTCCAAAGTGGTGGCACTGATTTATACGCCCACCAGCAGTGGCTAAATTCTCCTATAGTTCCATGTCCTTCCCAACCTTTGGTCCTGAGCAGGTTCTGTTCTGAATGGACCTGCAGCCCAGCAAAATTGACCTCTGACCTTTGAAGATGTCATACCCCATTTGCCATTAAATACCAGCATCCATATTTATGTAAAGATCACCCTAGAACAACTTTTGAGGTCCTGAAACAAGTCCATTGCCTTGCCTGTGGCCTTTATTTCTGGGTTCTACTGATTTCAGAGTTTCTGCTAAAGGGGAAAATCCAATTTAATATTCCCAGTCCTCAAAACTGCATCAGATTCAATTTGCTCACATGCCAGCGGGAACTTTTCTTGAAGGTCAGAATGCAATCTCTTCCCGTTCGTTTTTCTGTATCTGTTTTTGAATAATCAAGTCTTAAGGTGGAGGCGAATTCCATACAGACTTCAGGGTGTGACGCTGAAGCATTCTGGGGGTAGGTCAGCAGGTTCAGAAGCAGTGAGAAGACCCTCTTCTGGCCCTAAGTACTGACCTTGGACAGGTCACTTAATCTCTCTGTTCCTCAGCTTCTGTTACAAAGGGAATGCTAACGTAGGGTTATGAGGCACTAGTGGTGGGAGTCTTACAGTGGTCTCGTGGTGGGATCACCACAGCTTGTTACTCAGAAGACCCACCTATCAGTCAGTCTGAGGGTGGGTGGGAAGCCCCAGAGAGAGGTCCCTGGTTTTTCGCTCCCCACAGTGGTTTAGCCTTCAGTATGGATTGTACCTCACCACTGGACCAATAAATAACAACACAATAAGTGGAGAAAAATTGCAGTTGTCAAAAACTTTATTTTGCGTGGACCTGCAATTGATGCTCATGGAAGCAGCAGTCAATAAATCAAACAACATATTGCACTAGGCAAATCTGCTGCAAAACACTTCTTTAAAGTGTTCAAGAACAGAGATGTCACTTTGAGGATTAAAATACGCCTGACCTAAGTCATGGTATTATCAATAGCCTCACATGCATGTGAATGATGAACAGTGAATAAGGAAGATGGCAGAAGAACCTATGCATTTCAACATGGTCCTGGTGAAGAGTGTAGCAAGTACCACGGAGAAGAACAAACAAATCTGTGTTGGACGAAGTGTAGTCCGAATGCTACTTAGAAGCCAGGATGGCGAGGTTTCTCCTCTCCTACTTTGAATGTATTCTCTGGAGAAGAGCTTCATACTTGGTAAAGTGGAGGGCCAGCACAAAAGAGGAAGACTTCCTTCCAATGAGATGAATGGGCACAGTGGCAGCAGCAGTGGGCTGAAGCATAGCAGCATTTATGAGGATGGGCTAAGGCTGGGCAATGTTTCATTCTGTTGTGCATAGGGTCACCATGAGTAAGAAAGACTCCATGGTAACTAACAACAAAAATTCAGAAGACCTACCCATCGGTCAAGGAGCTCTGGTAGCGTAGTGGTTACGAATCGGGCTGCGAACCTTAAGGTCAGCAGTTCGAAACTATCAGCTGTTCCGCAGGAGAAAGATGAGGCTTTCTGCTACTGTAAAGATTTACAGCCTTGGAAACCCTGTACAGAGTTGCTATGAGTTGGAACCGACTCCACGACACATAACAACAACAACAACACATCAGTCAAGGGGCCCTGGTAGCAGTTACAAATTGGGCTGATAGCCACAAGGTCAGCAGTTTGAATCTACCAGCCACTCCTTAGTCAGTAAGGAGAAAGATGAGGGGTTCTGCTCCCATAAAGATTTACAGTGTTGGAAACCCTATACAGGATCAGAATCAGAACCAACTCCAGGGCACATAACCACCACCACCCTTAAGTCAGTGGAGACCTCTTTGGGTGGGTGGGAAACTCCCACAGTGCTTCAGCCCTGGGGGTTGGTGATTGGATCCTTATTCACCCCTCAACTGTGGGAGCTGAGAGCCCTTACACTGGGAGGGGGCCAATATTAGAGTGAAGGGTAAAAGAGCGAAAAAGCAGTTGCACTCCAGGTGTTGCGGGTTCCTATTCACCCAGAGAGGCCAAGAGAAGGGGTAAGCAGTGAGTGGGGGCATCCCAGAGGAGGAGGCCAGAGAAGCTCCAGAGAAGATGGAAGAGAGGCAAGCAGATCACCAGAAACTTTGAGAAAATCCAGCTTTTCTGAAACACCAAGGCCTTCCTCATGAGAGGTACATGAATGGAAGGAAGAGAATGGACCACACAGCAGGGGTTATTGCTGTTAGATGCCATCAAGTCGCTTCCGACTCATATTGACCCTGTGCATAATGGATCAAAACACTGCCCAGTCCTGGGCCACCCTCACAGTTGTTATTCTTGAGTCCACTGCTGCTGCCAGTGTGCCAATCCATCTTGTTAGGGATCTTCCTCTTTTTTCACTGATCCTCCACTTTACCAAGCATAATGTCCTTCTCCAGAGACTGAACTCTTCTGATAATATGTCCAAAGTATGAAAGATGAAGTCTTGTCATCCTAATTTTAAGGAGCATTCTAGCTGTACTTCTTCCAACACAGATTTGTTTGCTCTTCTGGCAGTACATGGTACTTTAAACATTCTCCAACATCATAACTCAAAGACATTAATTTTTCTGCCTTCTTCTTTATTCACTGTCCAACTTTTACATGCATATGAGGCTATTGAAAATATCCCGGCTTGGATCAAGCGCACCTTGGTGCTCAAACTGCTTTCTTTGCTCTTGAACACTTTAAAGAGGTCTTGTGCAGCAGATTTGTCTAATGCAATATTTTGTTTGATTTCTTGACTGCTGCTTCCATGAGTGTTAACAATGGATCCAAACAAAATGAAGTCTTTGACAACTCCAATCTTTTCTCCATTTATCATGATGTTATTTATTGGTCCAGTTGTGAGGACCAGCAAGGGTGGAATACTGAGTAAGCAAGGTAAACATGAGCTTACTTGTGCTTATTGACTAATCTGTAGTGAACAGTTTCACATTTTTTTTTTTTTTTTTACTACAGGTATGATTAAACCTATGTAGAATTATTCATTATAGATTAGTTAGTAAGCACAAGTAAAGCCCATGTTAGCCTTGCTTACTGGGTATTCCGTCCCTGTCAAGGATTGCAAATTTGAAAAGAAAGTTTGATGCTGTAGGAAGTTGCTGTGGGCTTGGGAGAAAGACAGATGTCAGACATACCTAGAAGCAGAATCTTGGATGTTTTCAGATAAAAAATAAATCTGAAATTGCTCATTAAAGATTCATAAGTAAGCACAAGTAAGTCTGTGCTTACCTTGCTTATTGGGTAATTCAGCACTACCACTCTCTCCACAACTGGGAGGTTCCTGGAGTCAGATGGAGGCTTTAAACCAGAATCCCTAGTACACCATTGGTTGTGACCTTGGGCTGTGGAGTCAGCCAGACCGAGGTTTGAGTTCTAGCTCCATCACTCAGTAGCTGTGGGACCTCGAATAAGCCACTCCATCTCTTTGAGCCTTGGTTTCCCCAGTTGTAATGTGGGAATAAGAATGCCTATCTGAAGTTTGTTTTAAGGAACTTATTTAGCATGTATTTATTAAGCCCTGCTCAATGTCAGGCTAGGATGCTAAGCAGGTTTCAATGGAGCGTCCAGACTAAGACAGACTAGAAAGAAGGGCCCGGAGATCTGATTTCAAAACTCATCCAGTGAAAACTCGATGGATCACGGCTGTCCCTTCTGTAACCTATCACAGGGTGGTGTAGGGCCGGGCAGTGTTCCGTTCGATTGTACATGGAGCTACTAAGAGTTGGCTGATTCAACTGCAGCTAACAACAATAACAACAATGTAAGAGTGATATGAGGAGGGGGTGTATACACCATTGAGCACAATGCTGATCTTGTGGTCAGGGCTCAGGAAGCACTAGCAGCTGTGATTTGTTGCCGTTCTCCTTGGTGCAATGGTGTGGTGGGGTTGAGGAAAGCTTCCGGCCATCATGCCGTATGTGCATTTCTGTGTGATCTGCAAAACTGTGCCCTAGAATTGTGAAAAGCTGTGGGTCTCAGGGAAAAATAGAATTAGGAGTTGTTGTTGTTGTTGTCAAGTGCTGTCGAGTTGATTCCAACCCATAGTGACCCTGTATAGGGTTTCCAAGGAGCAGCTGGTGAGCTTGAACCGCCGACCTTGCAGTTCAAATGGCTTTGCAGTCTGGTGCATTAACCCACAGTGCCATAGCAGAATTGGGGTAGATGGCTCAAAACCTAAGTTCCGACACAATTAATAGCAGTCCTAATCAGTCTGGAGCACAGGTACATGTCCAGGGCCCTTTGCACCCCGCTGTAGACCTTGAGGTTCTTCCTCGTTGAGAGCTGAGTCCTGAGGGTATCTGTTTCTATTCAGGATCATTTTCATCAACATTGAAAACGTGACTGGAATGGCAGCCTTCATCACCTATCCATCAACTAGTAGACGTAGAAATGACTTTGTAGTTTCTTCATTCCAGCTGACCACCTTCTCTTGTCAAGCTTCCTACAGTGGACAATTTAGAACTTCTGGAAGCTCCTAGCATAGCCACTGCTTGTGCCAGGGGAAGGCATTTCTGTAAACTTACAGCTTGTAAAATGTTAAGTTCTACAAATTCTACTAAGGTTATTTCTTTAATTGCACTTGTTGCTGACTATTTAAAAATATTAACATGCTGGAGAAAATCATGTATGAACACGACTTCCCCAGTATTTCACCACTGCTGTTGTTGTTAGGTGTTGTCCTATACCATTGTCAGAATTGCCCCACTAGTCCCCTGTTTACTATTCATGGAAGAGGGAGCCTGCATCGTAGCAGAACAGGCTGCTGTGTTTGCAAAGAGTCCTTTCAGCTCTGATGTTCTACAGCATACTGCAGTCCAAGAGCCAAGTCCAGCCTGCCACGTAACACGCCCAGGTTTATGTATTATCTGTGACTGTTTTCTTGTTACAGTGGCAGAGTGGAGTAATTGTGACAGAGACCAGGTGGCCTGCCAAGCCTAAAATATTAAAATCTCTTTTAGTAAAGAGATTTGGCTCTTTATTGAAAAAGCTTTCCAACTTCTGTTCTAGAATTATAAAAACAATCAATTTCCTTTGTCTGTGGCTTCTTGAAGCCCGGTATCAGTCCAGATAAAGCTGTGCTGCTGTAAAGCTGAAAGGCTTGCAGAAAAAGTCAAGCCTCTCTAGTTGCAATATTGAAGGATTCTGTGGGAAAAAGATTGAAGGATTCTATGGGTAAAATACTGAAGGATTCTATGGGTAAAATACTGAAGGCGCAGGAGGCGTCAAAAAGAAGATGAAAGGAATACGCAGAGTCACCGTACCAAAAAGATTTGGTTGACTTTCAAACATTTCATCAGCTAGCATATAATCAAGAACTGATGTTATTGAAGAAGAAGTCCAAGCTGCATTGAAGATATTGGCGAAAAACAAGACTCCAGACATTGAAATGCTCCAACAAAGCAAAGTACTACTGCCGGTGCTCACTCATCTGTGGCAGAAATTTGGAAGATTTGGCCAGCTGACCGGAAGAGATCCATATTCCTGTGTCTTCCAAAGAAAGGTGACCCAACAGAACGCGGAAATTATTGAACAATGTGGTTAATATCACACACAAGTAAACTTTTGCTGAAGATAATTATAAAACGATTGCAGCAGTGAACTGCAAAAAATTCAAGCCAGCTTTAGAAGAGGATGTGGAATGAGGGATATCATTGCTGATGAAAGATGGATCTTGGCTGAAAACAGAGAATACCAGAAAGCTTCCTGTGTTTTATTGACTATGCAAAAGGCATCCAGTCATGTGGATCATAACGTATTATGGATACCATTGTAAAGAATGAGAATTTCAGAGCACTTAATTGTGCTCCTGCTGAAGCTTAATATAGATTAGGAGGTAGTCATTCAAACAAAACAAGGAGGGAGTTACTGCCTGGTTTAAAATTAGGGAAGTGTGAGTCAGGGTTGTAGCCTTTCCTCATACTCTTATTCCATGTGTATGCTGAGCAAATAATCTGAGAAGCTGGACTCTGGGAGGAAGAATGAGGTATCCAGATTGGAGGGAGGCTCATTAACAATCTGATATGCAGATGACAGAGCCCTGGTGTGATGCTGTGGGCTAATGCATCAGACTGCAAAGTAATTTGAACTGCAAGGTTGGTGGTTCACGCTCACCAGCTGCTCCTTGGAAACCCTATACAGGGTCGCTATGGGTCGGAATCAATTCGATTGCACTTAACAGCAATGCAGATGACACGACTTTGCTTGCTGAAAATGAAGAGAATTTGAAGCACTTACTGTTGAAGATCAAAGCCTTCAGTATGAATTTACACTTCAAGATGTAGAAAACAAACCCCCTCCCAATTGGACCAATATGCAACATCATGATGAAAGGAGAAATGATTGAAGTTGTTAAGGTTTTATTTTACTTGGATCCACAGCCAACGCCCGTGAAACTAGCAGTCAAGAACCCAAACACATTGGTCAAATCCATTGCAATAGGCCTGTTTAACAAACAAACAAGTCACTTTGAGGATTGTTTCGGTTACTAACCGAAAGGTTGGCAGTTTGAATCTGCCCAGCAGTGTGGTGGAAGAAAGACCTGGTAATCTACCTCCATAGATTAATCCATTGCCGCCACGTCGATTCCAATGTCTAGTGACCCTATAGGAAAGGGAAGAATGCCCTGTGGGGCTCCCAAGGCTGACATCTTTACTGAAGCCGACTGCCTCGTCTTTCTCCTTTGGAGCTGTGGAGCTCTTTAACTACCGTACCACTAGGGGTTTTTGCCAATGAGTCAGTTCTGACTTTTTGTTGTTGTCAAGTGCCATCGAGCCAGTTCCTACCCGTAGTGCCCCTGTCAAGGGTGTTTCTGAGGCTGTAAATCTTTACAGGAGCAGAAAGTCTCATCTTTCTTCCATGGAGCAGCTGGATTCAAACTCCTGACTTTACGGTTAGCAGCCCAACACGTAACCCACTGTGCTATCCATTGACAACCCCATGGGGCCATTCTGCTCTGGACACCGTGAGCTGGAATCACCTTGAGTGCTGTAGACTTGGCTTCACTTGTACTTCAGTTGATTCTATGTTTTTTCAGCTATTTTTCTCTCCATATATAATTATATTCTTAGGAAAAGCAATGAAATCATGACTGTATGATACTATACTTGCTTTCTTCTTCTAACAGTCAAACAGGCATTTTCCCATGTCTGTAAATACACATCTACACGTTGTCTTTAATGATTGTTTAGTAACTCTCCAATGGATACCCTTTATTTGTTTAGAATGTAGACTTCCTTTTAGCTAAGTGCAAATGCCTCCTTCCTCTAGGAACTTTTCAACAATTTCCTGCAGCACAAAATGCTCCTTGCTCCTCCAAAGCCCTCATGCTGGTCTCTTTCTCAGACCCTGTGTTATTGGGAAGACTGCAATACAAAAGCTTAGAACACAGGGCAGCTTCTCTCTTAGGTACAGGTTTTAGTCAGAGGGCCAGTCAGGCCAGGACCCAGTTCCTACCAAATTACTGCTGTCCCATTCCCTGGGGTGGGGGACCTTGGTGTCTGTTTGGTGGACACTTCACACCCACCCCCCCCCCCCCAAGGAAGTGAGGAGAGCATGTGTGAAATCTTAGTCCCGACCTGGAGCATCCACTCATAGCTATTGTTGAGAACCTTAGTCACCCTTTCCTAGGAGGCCCGTTGTTGTTGTTAGGTGCCATTGAGTAGGTACTAACTCATAGTGACCCTATGCACAATAGTATGAAACACTACCTGTTCCTACACCAACCTCACAATCGTTGCTAAGGCTGAACCCATTGCTGCTGCCACGTGCCAATCCATCTTATTGGGTGGGTGGGGGGGTCTTCCTCTTTTTCTTTTTCTCAAATCCTTCACTTTACCAAACATAATGTCCTTCTCTAGGGACTGGTCCTTCTTGATAATATGTCTTAAGTATGAGAGACGAAGTCTGGCCATCCTGGCTTCCAAGAACCATTCTGGCTGCACTTCTTCCAACACAGATGGGTTTATTCTTTTGGCAATCAATGGTACTTTTAATATTCTCCTCCAACACCATAACTCAAATGCGTCAATTCTTCTATGGTCTTCCTTATTCACTGTCCAGCTTTCGCATGCATATGAGGTGATTGAAAATCCCATGGCTTGGGTCATGTTCGCCTTAGTCCTGAAACTGACCTCTTTGCTCTTGAACACATTAAAGAGGTCTTGTGCAGCAGATTTGCCTAATGCAACACATTGATTGTTTTCTTTTTTTAAAGTTTTTATTGTGAATTGAGTGAATGGTTACAGGACAGATCATCAGTTTTACATTCAACAGATCATATACTTTGTTTCATTACATGCTAATAATCCCCACCATGTAGCATCAGTTAACAATATTTCTCTCTATTCATTTTAGTTCTTTTTTTTTTTTTTTTTAAACACTCAGGCATATCTAATAATTTATACCACCAAAGGGCACATTCTGCAAATCTGCCTCCTGGCTGCCAGCTCTCAGTCCCTCTCTTTCCATGTATCTAGAGTCCTCAGTTGCTCCCTTTCTCCATGTCCTCATCTTTGTCTCCATCTCTGGTGTCATTGCTTCTCTGGATAAGGTCCTGCATTCCACTTGTGCTCTTCTCCCTTGGTGGTCCTAGGGTCCTCTGTTTCTGGACTGTAAGATTAACTACTTCCCCACTTTTGTTACAAAACTTATACTTTTACAATTGTGACAGTCAAAATTAGTCATAATAACAATTACTCACTTTTGAATCATAAGAATCTTTTCCCAATCTTTTTACAAGACCCATCTAGACAAGATGAAAATTAGTCAGTGGGGAGTCTATCTTCCCCTATACTCTTAAACTAAACTCCCTTTTGAAACTTGTAAGCCAGTCACTTCGTGCCTTTATTGCCCCCTCATTTTAGGTAGCAATGTCTAAGTTGCCTGTCCCTATCTACCCTGTGTACAAAGGGGATAGCATTGGTACTTGATGTGAAGACCCCGTCCCTCTCTGTTGGAATTTTGAGCTATTGCCTCCGTGCATGTAAGTCAAGCTCATCAAATTCTAGCAATTTATCCCCATATCCTTTATAAAAAAAATTTTTTTTTTTAATCTTCCTCTAATTGAGTTCTGATTATCAAGCCATCGAGGCTAGGTCAGATGGGTACTATCTCCACATTTGGGTGTTCTTGTGTGTCTCCCCTCACTTCATATCAGCTGGATGCTTCATTCTCAGCTCTAGTCCTGTGTGGCTATGTCCTTGTCCAGGGGCTCAAGTGTCCCCAGGTCTCACCACACTTCGGACCAACCAGCCCTTCCTCTACTCTCTCTCATCTCTAGGTCAGTGGGAGTCTATGGAACATGGTTGAACTCAGTCCATTTCTTCATTGCTGCCTTTCCCCCTCTTCCACTCACCAGTAGACCAGTGTGGTCGTCAGCAAGCTTACATGCCTGCTCATGTGTTTCCTTTGAGTTTTAGTCTTAGAGGGGTGTTTGTCCTGAAAGGACTTGATTGCTTGCCTTAATGGTTTCCTGGCGAACAACTTGCGTATTCATACTACCATTTTTAATTTTCTAAAAAATTTTCCTGATGATCTTTCTTTAAAGATGCAACATCTGTCACTCTAGCTTTTCCAGGCTGGTCTGCTTGTCCTTTCTAGTGGGAATGTCCCACCTCAGAAGGTTCTGGATGGGGCTCAGGATTCAACCTAGGGTCCTATATACTGCAAAGGCTCCGCAAGAGACATATTCCACTGGGCAAGTTGTAGAACCCCTTTTAGGTATTCCAGTCAGTTATAGGCTGAAGATGGTCATACAATACAAACTCTCTGTAAGCATGTTTCCCAACATTCTTCTTTTTTTTTTTTTTCCCCTGGACTGCTGCTTCCATGTGTGTTGACAGTTGATCAAGGCAAAGTGAAGTCTTTGACGACTTCAATCTTTTTCTATTTGTATGAATGTTGTTTATTGGTCCAGTGGTGAGGATTTTTGTTTTCTTTACGTTGAGCTGCAACCCATGCCTAAGACTGTGGTCTTTGATCTTCATCAGTAAATATTTTAAGTCCTCTTCACTTTTAGCAAGCAAGGTTGTATCATCTGCATTATTGTATGTTGTGAATGAGTCTTCCTCCAATCCGGATGCCATGTTTTTCTTCATCTGGCCCAGTTTCTTGGATTATTTACTCAGCATACAGGTTGAATAAATATGGTGAAAGAATACTGGCACAATGGATGTAGTAGCTCAAAATACCAACCGAGAGAGAAGGAGTCTTCACATCAAGTATCAATCCTATCCCCTCTGTATGCAGGGTTGCCAGGGACGGGTAATTTAGACATTGGCTGCTTAAAATGGGGGTTGGGGTCTATAAAGGCACAAAGTGACTGGCTTTCAAGTTTTCAAGAGGGAGTTTTGTTTCAGAATGTGTGGGGGAAGGTAGAATCCCCAATGAATAGTTTTCATCTTGTCTAGATGGGTCTGGTGAAAGGAGATGGGGATAAGATTTTTATTCAACGGTGAGTAATTGTTATCATGACTAATTGTGGCTGTCACAACTGTAAAGGTAGACGTTTTGTTACATAAAAGAGGGAGTAGTTAATCTTACATTCCAGGAACAGAGTATCAAGGGTAAAGAGCATGAACGGAATGTGGGACCCTATCCAGAGAAGCAGCGACACAAGAGATGGAGGTGGAGGTGATAACATTGAGAGATAGAGCAGCTGGGGATTCTAGACCCATGGAAAGAGAAAGGCTGTGTACCTGTGGCCAGGAGGCAGGCTTGTAGAATGTGCCCTTGGGTAGTTTAAATATATTCCTAAGTGTTTTTGTGTACATCAAAAACAAACAAACAAATGAACAAATACTCCGTAGGGAATAGAAGCAAATGCTGTTGAATGGTGATGCATGGAGGGGATTGTAATCATTGCAATGAAATGAAATACGATAGGATGAGTACAAAACTGATGATCTCCCATGTAAACTATCACTCAATGCACAATAAAAGCTTTAAAGAAAAGAAAGAAAGAATACACACCTTTCATAACTTTAAACCATTCAGTATTGTCTTGTTCTGTTTGAACAAGCCTCTTGGTCTTTGTACAGGTTGCTCATGAGCACAGTAAATACTCAATCTTCGCAATGTTGTCCATAGCTTGTCATGATCCACACAATCGAAAGCCTTTGTGTAGTCAATACAGAACAGATAAATGTCTTTTTGGTATTCTCTGCATTCAACCAAGACCCTTCTGACATCAGCCTGGCTGCCTTCAATACCACTGGAGGAAAGGAAATAAGTGTTAGTGGAAAATGGCCAGTCTTTGGCACAGACCTTTATCTGTTCATGTGTTCTGGATTGGGGAGCCGAAAGGTTTAGTGAACAGGATCCAGGACTGGCCCAACATTGTATCTTCCTGCAAGTCCGGCAGCCCCTGACACGTGGCTGGCAAGTGGTGGACCCTGAACATGTCTTCTTATTCACTCCACAACATCTACTGACATTTACTATGGGCCAAGCAGAGCTCTGTGCTCAAACATCCTCCTCCTGGATTTCTGGAAAAGAAGATTCTCCTCCTGTCTCAGGGCCTTTGCATGGGCTGTTTCTTCTTTCTGAAACCCTCCTCCCAGAGCCTCCTCCTCTCTTGACTAGCTGACTCCCACTTGATGTCTCTTTACCAATGTTACATCCTCAAGCACATTTTCTCTGGCCCCCTCACCCAGATTGTACGTTTTCCTTGTTAAATTTCATGACACTTGCATTGAAGTGATTCTCTCTATATATATTGTTGTTGTTAGGTGCCAACAAGTCAGTACTAACTCGCTATCGACCCTATGCACAACAGAACAAAACACTACCTGATCCTGGGCCAACCTCACAATTGTTGCCATGCTTGAGCCCATTGATGCTGCCACTTTGCCAATCTATCTCATCGGGGGTCTTCTGCTTTCTCTTTAACCCTCAACCTTACCAAACATGACATCTTTCTCCAGTGACTGGTCCCTCCTGACAATTTTTCTGAAATATGAGAGACAAAGTTTGGCCATCCTGGCTTCCAAGGAGCACTCTGGCTGCACTTCTTCCAACACAGATCTGTTGGTTCTATGGGCAGCCCATGGCACTTTCCATATTCTCCTCCAACACCATAACTCAAATGCATTAATTCTTCTACGGTCTTCCTTATTCAATGTCCAGCTTTTGTATGCATATGAGGCTATTGAAAATACCCTGGCTTGGGTCCTGCACACCTTAGACCTCAAGCTGACATCTTTGCTCTTCAACACTTTAAAAAGGTTTTGTGCAGCAGATTTTCCTAATGCAGTATGTTGTTTGACTTCTTGACTGCTGCTTCTGTGAGTGTTAATAGTTGATTCAAGAAGAATGAAGTTCTTGACAACGTCAATCTTTTCTCTGTTGATAAGAATGTTGTTTATTGGTCCAGTGGTGAGGATTTTTTTTCCCCTTTTCATTGAGATGCAATCCATACCAAAGGCTGGGCTTTTTGATCTTCATCAGTAAATATTTTAAGTCTTCTTCACTTTCAGAAAGCAAGGTTGTACCATCTGAATATCGCAGGTTGTTAATGAGTCTTCCTTCAATCCTGATGCCATGTTTTTCTTCATATAATCCAGCTTCTCAGATTATTTGCTCAGCATTCATGCTGAATAAGTTGGTGAAAGAATACAAACCTGTCGCACATCTTTATTAATTTTAATCCATTCAGTGTTCCCATGTTCTGTTCAAATAACTGCTTCTTGGTCCATGTACAGATTCCTCATGAGCACAATCAAGTATTCCAGAATACTCATACTTAGCAATTTTGTCCATAACTTGTCATGATCCACACAATTGAAAGACTTTGCGTAGTCAATAAAGCACAGGTAAACATCTTTCTGGTATTCTCTGCTTTCAGCCAAGATGCATCGGACATCAGCAGTGATATCCCTTGTTCCACATCCTCTTCTTAATCCAGTTTGAGCCTCTGGAAGTTCTCTGTCACTGTATGCTTGCAGCCATTTCTGTATTATCTTTAGTAAAACTTTACTCACATGGGATATCAAAGAGATCGTCTGATGATTTCTGCATTCCGTTGGGTCACCTCTCTTTGGAATGGGCCCAAATATGGATCTCTTCCAATCAGTCAGCCAGATAGTTGAGTTCCAAATTTCTTGGCATAGATGCCTGAGTGTCTCCAGTGCCGTCTCACTTTCTTGAAAGATTAAATTTTTATTCCATCAATTCCTGGTGCCTTGTTTTTTGCCAATTCCTTCAATGCACCTTGGACTTCTTCCTTCAATATCATTGGCTCTTGATCATATGCTACCTCTTGAAATGGTTGAACATCAATCATTTCCTTTTGGTACAATGACTCTGAGTATTCCTTCCATCTTTTCTTAATGCTTTCTGCATCATTCAATAATTTGTCCAGAGAATCCTTCAATAATGAAAGTTGAGGCTGAATTTTTTCTTCAGTTCCCTCAGCTTGAGAAATGCTGAGCATGTTCTTCCTTTTTGGTTTTCTGATTCCAGATCTTTGCACATTTTGTTATAATATTTGACTTTATCTTCTCGAGTTGATCTTTGAAATTTTCTGTTCAGCTCTTGGACCTCCTCATTTCTTCCATCTGCTTTAGCATTTCTATGCTGGAGATCAAGTTTCAGTGTCTCTTCTGACATCCATTTTGACCTTTTCCTTCTTTTTTCCTTCTTTTTTGTCTTCTTAATGACTTTTTGCTTTCTTCATGTATGATGTTCTTGATGTCTTCCCACAACTCTTCTGGTCTTCAGTCTTTAGTGTTTACTGTATCAAATCTGTTCTTCAGATGCTCTCTAAATTCAGGTGGGATATATTCAAGGTCATATTTTGCATCTTGTAGACTTGTTTTCATTTTCTTCAGCTTCAGTTTAAATTTGCATATGAGCAATTGATGTTCTGTTCCACAATGTGCCCCTGGTCTTGTTTTAACTGATGATATGGAGCTTTCCATCGTCACTTTCTGCAGATGTAGCCAGATTGATATCTGTGTATTCCATCTGGTGAGGTCCATGTGTATAGTTGTCTCTTATGCTGTCTAAAGAAGGTATTTGAAATGAACAAATCATTGATTTTGCAGAATTCTATTGTGTGATCTCAAGCATTATTTCTATTACCGAGGCCATATTTTCCAACTACTGATTCTTCGATTCTGATTCATAGAGACCCCAAATAGGGTTTCCAAGACTTTTCAATGTTTGCAGCAGCAGAAAGTCTCATCTTTCTTCCTAGGAGCAGCTGCTGGGTTCAAACTGTTGACACTGTGGTTTGAAGTCCAGTGCTTATCCTGTGAAGCCACTGTACTCAATGTGTAGTGTTTCTGAGGAGCGGATTGTGGGTTTGAACTGCCGAACTTGCGGTTAGCAGGCCAGTGCTTTTCCTACAGTGCCACACCAGGGCTCCTCCCATATATATATGGATATGTGTGTATGTTGTTGGTAAGTGTTGTTGAGTTGCTTCTGACTCATAGCAACCTAGTATAGAGTTTCCAAGGAGCAGCTGGTGAGTTTGAACTGCCCACTTTGTGTTTCAAACCAACCTAGCATTACTATGCTTATCCTACAGTGCCACACCAGGGGGAAATATATATATATATTTTTTAATTTTGGTATAAGACTTTATTTTATTTCAGGGCAATCTCATGATGTTGTTGTTGTTATTAAGTGCCGTTGAGTCAGTTCTGACCATAGTGACTCTGTATAGGGTTTCTGAGGAGTGGCTGGTGAGCTTGAACTACTGACCTTTTGGTTCAAACCGACCTTGCAGTCCAGCGCATTAACCCACAGCACCACACCAGGACTCCAGTATCATGAAAGCAGGGACTTTTCGAGTGTGCTCAGTCCCTAGCAGAATGCCTGCATACTACATGTGTTCTTTAACTGGTCCCCACAGCCATCTGGTGGCTTGCATGTTGCTGTGATGCTTGAGGCTATGCCATGGGTCACCCATGGTGGAAAGGTTTCAGTTCTGACAATCTCCCGAAAATTAGCCCATTGATGCCACTGGAAGAAGAGCCCTGGGTTGGAAGGCACTCGAAATACACAGTGACTGCAAGAGATTTGTCCACAGTGGTGAAGATGGTGCCTGACCGGGCAGTGGTCCATTCTCTTGTGTGGGGGGTTGTCACGGGCCAACTGACTCAATAGGCTGTTAACAACAAATCACCAGTGAATAGATAAGGAAATGGAGGCTCAGAGAGGTTGAGTAGCTGACCTAGGAGCACACAGCTAGTGAATCTGGGTGCTGGGATTTCAGCTTCTCTGCCTGCAAAGCTCTTGCTTCACAGTTTAATGCCATTCATTAGAGTACCACATGATGCCTGCTATAATAGGGTGTGCATAGGGTATTTTTAAGGGGTGGTGGGAGGGCAGAGGAGGGCGGGATTGACTCAGCCTTGGGGAGGGGTGGCTGCCTGGAGGAGGTGGTGACCTTGAAGGCTTAGAAACCGTGGGCAGTTTGGAGCAGCTATAGTGCCTGTGTGGGAGAGTCTAAGATGAGCCCCAAAGCAGGGCAGTTGTGTTAGGGAATTGGGACTTAATTGGGCTGATGGAAGAGGTCCTCAGAGATCTGTCAACAAGGGAGTGATAGCCAGATCCAGTCAGCTCCGTGAGAATGTCACTTTAGACCAGGGTTGCTGGCTGGCAGAGTCGGCCCGGCTCCCTCCGTGCCTTTAGTTAGGATTTGAGTCTGACTGCTGAGCCAGACACCCACAGACGAGGCGGAGCTTTATTCCTCTCTCCAATACACGTCTGCACTCGTCGGGCATCTTGGCTCTCCATCGACCCAGAATCCTTCTAGAAAGTTATTCTGCTGTTCGCAAGCATCACCACTGTCTTCACTGCACACAGTGGTCCCGGCACAGCCAGATTTCAGCCCTCTGAAGCCAAGGAGTGGATCCTGGGCCAAATTGCACTCCCTCTCATTTCAAACAGGAGATTTCACATAAAAACCAGGGCTTGGGACTTCTCTTGAGCAGCTTTGGGTCCCTGAGATCCCCCTTTTGGTCCCTGAACCCTGAGCAGGCACGCCCCTTGCCATTAATCTTGGCTCCTCTTCCTCTGCATCACCCACCACCTGGCTGAGGCCAGAATTCATAGACCCTGCCCAGGCAAAGGGGCCTGCGACCTCAGAGGTTAAGGCAGGACAGGAGGGCTTTCCAGAAGGATGTCTGAACTTACCAGCTGTGTGCAGGGAAACCAGCTCTCCTCTTGCCATCTTGGTGAATGCTGTCCCAACTCATCCCTCTACCTCCTTCATTGCCCAGTCTACAGGAGACCACTCGGGACATGAGCCAGTCCCTTCCCCAGGTGACCATTTGGGTCTATACACAGGGTACCATTAATCCTCCTGGGAGCACATGAAGCCCTCAGAGTCCCCATCCTGCCTCCCAGAGCCTCCAGAGCCCTGAGAGGCCCCACCCTGCTTCTAGAGTCCCCCCGCCCTGCCCCCAGTCCTGCTTGGCCATGCTCAACCATCATCTCGGGGTCTGTACTGTGGGAACCAGCATTGGACTGGAGAGGCTGTTCAGACTTCCGGTTGGAGGCAATTGTGGACAGTCAGGCTGCATACAGACTTCTCAGTCAAGGCCAGTGGAAGCTTGAGATTACATTCTTTCTTCTCCTGCTGGGGACCAGTTGCCAGATGATTTTCTTTGTGGGAAAGTCTTTGCTGCCATCTTCCCCATCATTCCTCAAGGACATTAATGCGTCTCTTCACTGAGGCAATTGTTAGTGGTTCCCATGGACAGGTGTGGGATGGCCGTACCTTGCAGCCTGCAGATGCCACTTGCAGCCTGCAGATGCTAAGATTGCCTCTCTCTGTCCTTAGAATGTGGGGTACACTTGGTCCAGCTCCCCACAGAGTGTCTGGTCTAATAAGACCCTCCCTGTTACTTCCAGATCACACTGCACTTAGGGTCTGCGTTCTCAGAGTGGGTGCTCCATCCCTTCTGTGGTTTCCATAGTGATAAACCTCTCTCTTAAAGTGTCAGAATTTAGCTGACTTCTCTAGAGATTTCTGGGATGTGGCATGGCACAGGCCAGAGCTCTGCCACCTGGCTGGCTTCCTCTATCCTCCTCCTCTCGGCTTCCCCCTCCTCTCCCCTCAGTTTCCCAAGGGGTCCCCATGTCTCTCCCTGTCACACCCCATTCTGTGACGTCTGTTCTTCTGGCAGCCAGTATGCACACTTACATGTATGTGTGTGTATGGGTGCATGTGCTCACATACACACAAGTAGACAGATCATGAGTCAAAACATCTCCCAGCCAAGTCATTCCTGTCCCCAAGAGGAATTCTGATGCCAGCAGCTGGGAGAACACAGCTTCTCCTGGCCAGGGTGGTGACAGCAATGAGGTAAACTAGAAAAGGAAGTCACCACCCATTTCACAGGTGAGGACACTGAGACTCAGGTGCTCAGGGCTCTCACCGGGAAAGTGCCCCTGGCGCTCCACAATCAGCTCTTTCTCGTGCCACTGCAAACAGGGTCAGGTGGGTTTGTGTTGTGGGCCTTACCTGGTCTTTGCAGCAGAGCGGAGTGACAGCAAAGCATTTGTTTATTCATCTGAACACATGGCTCTGTCCTCGGCACTGTGCTTGGTGCTGCAGCGTCATGGTGAGTAGATAGCTCACATAGCCACACTAGTCAGGTGTAAGAGCTGCCAGGACAAATGCACAGAACAGAGTGCAGGCTGTGTGGGGCGGGGCTCCAGGAGGGCCTCTTAAGGGGTGTGAGGACAAGCAGGTACCAGGCCTAGGACTGGACAGTGTCTGGTGTGTGTGAGGGACAGTGAGGAGTGGGGAGGCAATTTGGAGTCCAGTTAATGAAGGAAGTGGACACCTCTAGAAGGCACCTGTGTCTTAGTCTTGCCTGCACATAAGAATCACCCTTTCGAGTTCCCAGGTAAACCAGGTGTGCAGTGAAGGTGAGAATCATTGGTCCAGGGTTCTGCAGACCAGCATGAGGATGTGGGTTGATTCTAAGTGTGATGAGAAGTCCCTAGATTTACTTTTCTGAACAGTCTCCCGGGTTGGTCCAATGGAAGAGGACAAGAAGGAGGTAGGGAGGCCATGATGCGGCCATGAAGGGACAGTGGTGACTGGCCAAGAGATCAGCCTTGGCCAGGGTCTTCACATGACTATACGAAGTGGCTGGAACAACACGAATGTATTCTCTTACAGTTTTGAAGGCCAGGAGCTGCTTACAGCCCAGTGGCCATAGACCACCTTCTTCTCCAAGGCTCTGGGGAGAACCTATTTATCCTCTTCTGGCTGTTGGCAGGATTCCATTCCTTGTGGTTGTAGAATGAGGTCCATTTTCTTGCTGGCTGAGCTGACAGCTGTTCTAGCTTCTAGAGGTCCCGTCCTCCATCCTCACCATCAGCAATGGCAGGTTGAATCCTTGTGACCATAGCCAGGGAAGATCATGCACGTGATTAGATTGAGCCCATCTGGATAGAGCAGGTTCATCTCCCTTGTTAAGGGCCTCAGGCTTAATCACAGCTGCGGAGTCCCTTTAGCCATGGAAGGTCCCGGGCATGACGAGTGCACACCTTTAGAGTTCCACAGAGTAGTGAGAATCATGACTGTTAGAACTAACGCTTACAAATCACTGACTCGGTCAGGCTTCATGAGTAGTAATGCTCCGAATCTGCAGGATGATTTATTCTCCTTATTTTCCATGCTATAGTTCTGGTAGCTAGTGGTTACGAATCGGACTGTTAACCTCAGGGTCATCAGTTCGAAACTACCAGCTGTTCCATGGGAGAAAGATGAGGCTTTCTGCTCCCGTAAAGATTTATAGCTTCGGAAACCCTGTACAGGGTCGCTATGAATCAGAACCGACTCCATATAGCACATAACAACAACAACACCGTAGACTTGGGAAATGGAGGCACAGAGAAATTAAGAAGCTTGTCATTAGCTGTGGCATCTGGGTTTGAACTTGGGCAGCTTGGCTCCTCCAGCAGCTGAAGTCCCTCTGGAAGTCTTTGCTACTTTTTCCAGCGAATTCTTTGTCTTTAGCTCCCAGACTGTTTCTCTTGACTTTTGTCTCTGTGTCTCTTCCAGTCTCTGTCTCACGTTTTCCTGATCTTTCTCTCCTTTCTGCTGCCTTTTCCTTGCTTGCTCTCCCTGTCTCTGATCACTGTTTGCTCCTCTCTCTTTCTCTCCTTTCCCTTCCCACTCTTCCTACTGGCCTTGCTCTCTCTAGTCCCAGTTCTCCCACACCCTCAGCCTCAGGTCCTCCCAGAAAACTCCTTTAGACCACTGACATGCCAGGGCCCTGAGCGGGCCTTGATGGAAGCAGTGTTGAGTGGACACTGAGGATCAGTTGGGGCAGTGTTCCCCGCCCCAACCTGAGAGAGGAGGCATGAGGCTGAGCCCTCCACTCCTGTGGGACCCGCTGTGCACACTGGAGCCTGAGCCTGGGCCAGGCCTTCTGGAGTGGCTGCCAGCCCAGTTGCCCAAAGACCTAGCTAGCAACCAGCCACCTGGTCCACACTGGCTCTTGGTTTTCTCTTCCTGGTTTCTGGTTTCCAGGTCCTTTAGGGTCCGTCCTGCCTCTTGCCCTCCATACTCCTGCCTCCAGCTTTTGGGCGTGGACTCCTCCCTTTGTTTTACTTCTTCTGGGGTCCGCTACTGCCTTGATTGGAAACCCCTAAGCTCCAAGGATTCCTGGCGAGCTGACCAGTCCTGGTCTCGCTGCCAGGCTGAGGATGGGGATTCAGAAGGAGATGGAACTGGAGGAATTCAACAAAAGCTGCGAGGACGGGAACTCTGAGGTATGGCCAAGGAGTGGACAGTTTGGAAGTGTCTGTCCATCCCTCTCTGAGAGCTTCCTGCATGGTGCAGGGTGTGGGCCCCCTAGTGATAGTCAAAGGAGCTCTGGTAGCGTAATGGTTACGAATCGGGCTGCTAACCTCAGGGTCAGCAGTTCGAAACTACCAGCAGTTCTGTGGTTGAAAGATGAGGCTTTCTGTTCCCGTAAAAATTTACATACAGCCTCAGAAACCCTGTATAGGGTTGCTATGAGTCGGAACCGACTCCATGGCACATAACAAGAAGTGACAGACAAAGGAAGTGACACCAAAATGACTGTAACATTTTTGTTCAGTTTCAGCAGCAATGTGTTTTTAATAAAAAATTATCCCTGTAATTAGGAGTCCTGGTGTGGCACTGTCAGATAAAATACTGGACTCCAAAGTCAGTTTGAACCACAAGGTTGGCAGTTGAAACTCACCAGTTGCTCCTTGGAAACCCTATACAGGGTGGCTATGAGTCGGAACCTACTTGATGGCACATAACAACAATTATAACAACAAAAAGCATTTTTCATAAGCCCAGTTTACCTGTATCAATATGTCTGCAAGATTAAAACTCTGTGGTAGTTTACATTTGGAGACTTCAAATGTGCTCCAGTTAGAGCTGTGTTTATAACCCAGTTACAACGATGCTTCACATGCTGGAGTTCTGTCTGCATGTACCACAAACATGTGCTGTTGTTTTCATCATTACGCCTGTCACTGATTTTGCCAGATGTTGTGGTGTTTTAGCTACAATATTGTGGTGATTAGTGCGTGTGAGCCTGTATCAATCACTTTTTTGAGAACGAAGTAGTAATTAAAAGAAAAGGAGCGAAATAAAAAAGGCTCATTACTAATAAAGTTGTGACTCATAATGCTGCAATTCAATGTAGAAATATTTTATAAAACAATTTTATTGTTGTTATGTACTGACACTGAGTTGGTTTCAACTCCTAGTGACCCCTGTGTACAACAGAACGAGACACTGCCCGGTCCTACGCCATCCTCACTGTTGTTAGGTTTTGAGTCCATTGTAGCAGCCACTGTGTCTGTCTTGTGTAGTGAATTATCTGTGTCTCTTCTAGCATTAAAGATCTCTGGTAATGCAGTGGCTACAAATTCGGCTACTAATCTCAAGGTCAGCAGTTCGAAACTACCAGCAGTTCCTCAGGAGAAAGACGAGGCTTTCTGCTCCCATAAAGATTTACAGTCTCGGAAACACTATGCAGGGTCACTGTGAGTCGGAACCGACTCCATGGCACATCACCACCACCACCGCCACTTCTAGCCATTGTCTGCTACCTCCTGAAAAGGCTGAATTCTTTTTTTTTTGGTACAGTAACTCTGTGTATTCCTTCCCTTCCCGCCCCCCACCCCCACCCCGCTTCTTCCCGTGGTTATCAATATTTTTGCCCACTGTTGTTGTTGTTGTTGTTCGTATGTTCTAACCTATAGCGACCCTGTATCGGGTTTCCAAGTCGTGACTGGTGAGCTTCAACTGCCGACTTTGCAGTTCAAATGACTGTGCAGTCCAGCGCATTAACCCACACCAGGACTCCCTCCATTTTGCCTGTAGAATCCTTTATTATAAAATCCTTTAATATTGCAAGTCAAGGCTTGAATTCTTGCTTCAGTTTGTTCAACTTGAAAAATGCTGAGCTGTTTTTTTCCTTTCAATTTTCTAACTCCAGGTCTTTATATATTTTATTAAAATACTTGTCTTTTTCTTGTCAAGCTGTCCTTTGAAATATCTGTTTAGCCCTTTTACCTCATCATTTCTTCCATTCTAGGTAGCTACTCTACTTTTAAGAACAAGTTTCTGAGTCTTTTTTGACATACTTTGGTCTTTTCATTCTTTTCTTTTTAATGACCTTTTGTTTTCTTCATGCACGATATTCTTGATGTCATCCCACAATTGCTCTGGTCTTTGGTCATAGTATCTAATGCATTCAATCTATTCTTGAGATGGTCTCTAAATTCAGGTGGGAAATACTCAAGGTCATATTTTGGCTCTGGTGGACTTGTTTTAAGCTTTTTCTGTTTCAGACTGAACTTGCACCTGAGCAGTTGATTGTCTATTGCACAGTCTGTCTCTGGTCTTGTTTTGGCTGATGACATTGAGTTTCTCTATCGTCTCTTCCCACAGATATAGTCAGTTTCTTCCTGCGTATTCCATGTGGCAGGTCCATGTATAAACAGTATAGTCATTGTTTATGTTGTTGAAGACAGTATTTACAATGAAGAAGCCATTGGTCTTGCAAAGTTCTAGCGTCGTTTCTATTACCAAGACCATCTTTTCCAATTCCTGATCCTTCCTCTTTGTTTTATACTTCTGTATTACAATCACCAGTAATTATCAGTGCATCTTCATTGCATGTTTGCTTAATTTCAGACTGAAGAACTTGGTAGAATTCTTCAGTCTTTTCTTCATTGGCTTTGTTGGTTGTTAATATATTTGAATAGTTGTATTAAATGGTCTTCCTTGTGGGTATATAGATATTATACTATCACGGACACCATTGTACTTCGAGATAGATCTTTAAATGTTCTTTTTAACAATGAATTGGATGCAATCTCTCTTGAGAGATAGCACACCATCTGATTGTACAATTCAAGATGTCAATACCTCACTAATGCCTAGGATAATGATCTTTATGGGTTCCATTTCATTTTTGAACAGTAACTGACACAAAGTAAGTAGAGAGAATGCAAAAATGAAGTCACGAGCTCAAAGTAAAATATCCTAGAGTTTCTGGAGTAGAACGAAAGGACCCACATTCTCCCAACAGGGTCACATTTTCTTGACTCTTGACAAGGTCACATTGTCACCACAGAGTCACCTTCTTCCCACAGGGTCACATTTTCCTCACGAGGCCCCTACCCCTGCCATTTGCTGCTCTGACTTTGTGACTAACAGTCCTGAGCATCCCAAGGAGTGGGTGGAGGTTGTGTACAGCAAAGGTGACTCTTCTGCTCTTGCTGACCTTGGTGCCTCTAGGCTGGGGCTGAATGTCCAGGTCTGTTGAGAACTCCAAGGGATAGTCTCCCCAGGAGAACTAACTATTCGTCCCAAAGTCCTTCCAAGGGACCATGGCTCAGATCCCAAAACTGGGGGGTTTGACTTGGGGAAGGGCCTCTTGTCTAATACAAATCCCTTCTTGGGTCAGCTGTTGTTGTTAAGTACTGTCGAGTCGATTCCGACTCATAGCAACTCTGTATTGGGTTTCTGAGCCTGTAAATCTTTGAGGGAACAGGAAGTCTAGTCTTTCTTCCATGAAGCAGCTGGTGGGCTTGAACTGCTGACCTTGTGGTTCGCAGAGACCATAGATATGGGTTTTTTTTGCTGATATGTTTATCAGTGGTCCCTCAACATAGCTCATGTTGTAAAGAGACAGTCCCTGCCTTCAAGCTGTATGCTTTAGCTGACAAAACGGAGTGTTTCGTGTGTGTGCATGTGTGCACAGCACACATACCTGCTCATACGAGCAAACACTCTGTTCCAAGCATACAGATGTCACGGGCTGGTGGGGGCAGCCCTGAGAAGGAAAGATCTAGGTGGTGTGGCCATTGCTCTTCTCTGCTTCTGGAAGATTAATTGCAAACTCCATATTCTCTATGCTAATGAGGAAGAAGCAGCACAAAGAGATAAAGTCCAGAGTCCCATTCGCTTCCCCCACCAAACAGAAATGGCTAACCAGAAACTGGTTTTGACGATGAGAGCTCGGCAAACTTTCTTCCCCTTTCTTGCGGGCGGGTGCAAGTGCTGATGGAGTAGTGTGGGGCCCACTGAGCTGGAGGGAAGCACACTCCACTCCTTGAGTAATCAGCCCTGAGTAATTGAGAGTTGACTTGTAATTGCAGTTCTCTCAGTTGAGAGATGCTGAGGCTGAAAGACAAGGAGCCAGCAGAGAAGACAGAGAGGACTTGGAGAGACAGGGCTGGACCAGGAATTGATGTCAGGCAAAGGAACTTGGGGTGCCAGGGGACATTTTTTATTACGATTTTAAAATACTGGGCAAAGGGCTAAGAGGATTGGGGAAGGTTGTAGGGAGGAGGAGAGGCGGAACATATACAGGAAGGAGTAATATTTCTTTCCAGACAGTAAACAACTGCCAAATAAACCCCAGAAACAACACTCCGAGAACATCAGTGGAAAGCTTAGGGGGCTGCTCGTCCTGAAAGAGTTATTGGTTTTGTTCAAGCTTCATCTGATGCACGCGTCAAAAAAAGATTTTGTTTTTCCTCTTGCAAGTCTGGAGGGGAAAATCGAGCACATAACATCTGCCTTGTGTCATCGTTCAGATGCTTATGAATAAACCGACACTGGCAATGGTAAGCAAGTAGATGGTGCATCACATGACCAGCCAGCTCTCAGTGACCTCAGCGTGGGTGACAAGAGGAAATTTCCATCCTGGGCTACCCAGGCCTTCACCCTCTGTAGTAACCTGCCATTGGTGCACACAAATTGTACACATGTGAGTAAGCAGACAGACCTGGGTTTGAATTTGTCTCCTACACATCCTAGCTGACAGGTCACGGGCAATGAATGTCTTCATTCCTCAGCTGTTTCCTTTTGCAGATGAGAAAGGTCATAATTGTGGCAGTGACTGCTCTGCTCACCAATGCCCATGAGCTCCTCTGCATTTCCCAGCTTCCTTTGCAGTTGAATTTGGCCATGCGACAAGTGGAAGTCAAGTATCTCAGCTCTGGGCCCACTTCCTCTCTCCCTCATCTGTGGAAAGTACTCGAGCCACTTCATGGATGGGGGTCATGCAGGAGGAAGCTAGGAGTTGGGGTTTGTTTGTAATAGCAAATGGCATAACTACCCAAACTCATAGCAAATGCAGTGACTCTGAGAGTTTTTGTGAGGATTAAGTAAAGGAAGAAGAACTTGTAAAGGTTTAGCAAAGTGCCTGGCACATAGAAAATGTTCACTAAATATTTGGTGTATTAATTTACTTATTTATTGTTGCTAAATGCCATCAAGTCAGTTCTGACTCATTGTGACCCTGTATAGGGTTTCCAAGGAGTGGCTGGTGAGTTTAAACCGCCGACCTTACAGTTAGCAGTCCAGTGCTTATTCTACAGTGCCATGACAATTTAGTTATTTAGGAAATCTTTACTGAGCTCTTACCATATGCCAGGAGTCCTGGTGTGGCACTCACTGTAGGATAAGCACTGGACTGCTAAGTGCATGGTGGCGGTTCAAATCCACCAGCTGCTTCTTGGAAACCCTGTACAGGGTCGCTATGATTCAGAACCCGGTCGATGACACTTAACAGCAACAACATCATACGCCAAGCATATAGAATGAAAACAACCACAGGCACCTAAAATCGTATTTTGGAATGTGACTTACATAGTGAACACCACAGTGATACAGAAGGGCATTAACTACTTGCTGCTCCAGTGTTTGCAGACCCCTATGACGTAGTTGTTAAGCGCTCAAAAGGTTGGCATCAGCTGCTTAGGAGAAAGAGGTGGCAGTCTGCTTCCGTAAACATCAAAGTCTGGAACCCCATAGGGAAATTCGATCCTGTTTCTGTAGGGTTGCTGTAAGGTGGAATCCATTCAGTTGTTATGGGCTTGGTTTGGTGTTGTGGGTTAGTGCACTGTACTGCAAAATCAGTTTGAACTGCAAGGTCGGTAGTTCAAACTCACCAGCCGCTCCTTGGCAACTCTATACACAAAGTCGTTATGGGTTGGAACAGACTCGATGACAACAGCAGCAATGTGCCAGGCGTTGTTCTAAATGTAGACTGTGCTGTTGAATAAGTCAGTTTTCACTCTCGAGCTGCTTGCCGGCTGCTGAGAGAGATAATGTAGACAAATTATTTAAACGGCAGGAATCACTGAAACACCCGGAGGAATCAAGGCGGTCTCCTGGGGAAGGGACTTTTGAGTCAGTCTCGGAGGGTGAGAAGGAGCATTTCTGCCAGAGGCGGGGCTGTGGCAAGAGTTCTTGGGTTTGATGAGATATGATTAAACGTGAAGATGGCTGGAGTCCAGGATTACCATTGCTGTTAAGTGCCGTTGAGTCAGTTCTGACTCATAGTGACTCTGTACAGGATTTCCAAGGAGCAATTAGTAGGTTTGAACTGCCAACCTTGTGATTCAAAGTCCGGTGCTGATTGTACAGTACCACACCAAGAGTCCAGGGTATCTGAGGGTAATGCTCCAATCCCCAAAGATGTCCAACTTGTAATCCTGGAACCTGTGAACATGTTTCCTTACCTGGACTCTCCCCTAGAGCCTCCACTAGGGAATGCAGCCCTGCCACTAGTCACTAGCCCCCTGTCAGACTCAGGACCTACAGAAATGTGAGAGACAAGGATTGTATCATGTAAGTCATTAGGTTAGTAATTGTTTGTTATAGCAACTATATAAAGCTCATACAGTGTTGTGGAGAATGTCTAGCAACCAGCCTGGACGGAGTGGGGCAGGCAGCATTTTTATTCGCAAGTTTCAGTGGGTAGCCATTTTTTTCACTTGCTATGCCGTATTGTTGCTGTTGTTGTTAAGTGCCGTCCAGTCAGTTCCCACTCACAGTGACCCTCCATGGGGTTTCTGAGGAGTAGCTGGTGAGTTGGAACCACCAACCTTGCAGTTCAACCAACCTTTTAGTCCAGTGCTTATCCTACAGCACCACATAGTATCTTTCTGTCTAAAAGAGAAAGAGAATGGCCTCATTCATTTTAATGGGTATGAGTCTTTCAGATTGCATGTCCATTTCTTATGTAATTCATGGAAGTTTAGGTTCTAGGGTAGTGTTGTAGGAATAGCACCGGACTGCATGGTCAGTTTCAATTGCAAGGTCCGTGGTTCAGAGTCACTAGTGGCTCTTCGGAAACCCTATTGAGTTGGAAGTGACTCAACAGCACTTAACAACAAGAAGATTCTTATGAGTCCTTTACTATGCTGTGATGAATTGCCTTAACCTTTTTATTGGTTTGGATACATGTGAGTATGAATTCCAAGAAATGAGGTTTTTGGGTGACAGAGAACGTGAGTCTTTAGGCAACTGTGTTTTTAATAAATGTCTCAGGACAGATGATTCTTGTGGAGATTGAAAGCAAGTGGCAGTTTTGAAGAGTTCAGGTAGGGCCCCACAACCTCCCTGTGGCCAGCATTGTGCAGAAGAGAGGCTAGGGAAGAGGTTGAGACAGCAGTCCTGGAGAGAGATGGCTCTGTGTGTGTGTGCACTGTATGAGTGTGTGCACGTGTACTCATTCACATGTGAGTGTGTATTGTGTGTTTGTGTGAGTTTGACACTGTGTGGGGATGAAAGTGTGTGGGTGGGAGGGAGGGGGTTTAGGACTGGCCTGCTAAGGATGTTATGTTGATATTCTTGGGATTTTGAATTAGCATGGGAAGATCTCCCTCAATGGCATGGGTCTTTGAGGACATGTGAGATTCACCATCTACACCTCGGAAACCCTATACAGGGTCGCTGTGGGTTGGAACTGACTGGACAACATTTAACAACAGCGATTTACATGTTAGGCCTGAGTTCTAATCACCATTCTCTTCTGTCCCATCATTAACTCTGCAGTTTGGGTGGGAAAGGAAGTGCGTATCACTACTGACTTTAAACAAGATGCTTACTGTGTGTTTGCCCCTTCTGAGAACCATGGGGACAGGCGCTCACACACTTGAATGTCGGTGTGTGACCACTTTGATATCCCCAGTTGTGTTGCCTTGGTTGTATGTGTAGATCGATTCCTTACAAACCATGGTCCTTTCCCTACAAGTCTTTATCGCTGAGTTTATTTTGATTCTTCCCCAGTGAACTGAATTTCAATGTCAACTCGCTCTTTTGAGAATGGCTCTTGGATACAATAGTCTCCAAGTGCTTTCCTCCCTGAAAATGTCTGCCTTTAGACTTGAGTGCGCGGCTCACTTGCCATCTGTGTTCTGCAACCTCTCCCCTCTGGGAACAGGCTTGGGTATGGAGCTGTCTGGGCTGCCTTAGGAGGATTGAGAACAGAGAGTGTGAGCATTTGGGGTGAGAAACTTTGGCTGCCAGTTCCAGGGCAGCCAGCCAGTCATCACTGCGTGACTCTAGAGAACATCATTCACATGGACTGTGGTGAGGATGGTGCTCCCACTGTTGGGTGGCGTGGTGGCCCCACAAGCATTCAGGCTGGAGTGGGTCTTCCGGTACCAGTTGCTGTTGAGACATTTCTTGGTGTCATTCATTGTGTCATAGTAGAACAGTGCTCCACAGGGTTTACAATGGTTGATTTTTTGGAAATAGATTACCAGGCTTTTCTTCCAAGTTGCCTTGGGTGAACTTGAATCGCCAACTTTTTAGTTAGCAGCTGAATGTGTTAACCGTTTGCACCACCCAGGAGCTGTAAATGAATTTACCCCAGTGTTTCCTAGACTTTACTTTCACATCACCTTTCTGAATTTGTTCCAAGCCACATGCCCTTGTTCTCTTATGAATCATTTTACAGTACTTTGACTTGCAGTTTTCCTACATAAATGAATTTTAAAAGGAAGCTTTGTATCACAATTGGAAATGGAAAACTAGCACGACCTGTCAAAAAGAGAAGTATTTACACACATCCATATGTGTATGTGTGCCCATAAAACAAGACAATGTTATCAAATGCTATCTGAATACTTTCGTGTTTTCTCTCTTGTTACAAGGAGAGAGAAGTAAATGTTAGAACTATGTTGAGGACAGGCTGAAACAAAACTGAAATTTTCTCCTTGTGTGGCTGAAGGTCAGAGGGAGTTGGAAACGGAGACATGTCCCAGGCTATGATTCATGTAAGTTAATGCCACGTCCACCCTTCAGGAGCCACAGTGGTACGCATCCACACTTAGGGAAAGAGACCCTGGCCAGAGCTCCACCAGCTGCTGGGACATCTTGGTAGCAGCTCCAGGGTGCGGTCCAAGGCTTTTCTTAGATCTTTTCACCATTAGAAAGTTTAATACCAATTTGGAGGAGCATTTTCCATGGCAGGACAGTTCTTAGTTTATATTGTACAGATATTCTGCTATTTGGCTCTGCCCCCAGAGTCAAGCAGAATAAATTGAATCTGTGTTACAAGTTACGTTCCTCCAAACCTGCTTTTGGGAGCTTTGGAGTCAGTATCCAAGTTGGAACCCTGACTCCACCATTTCCTGTCTGTGTGTCTTTGGGAAATGCACTTAACCTCTCAGTGCCTCAGTTTCTTCTCCATAAAAAGTGGGAAGAGTAATAATAATATCTCCTCCAAGTGGTTGTTAGTAAAAATGTTCACACATTTGGAGATACAGATCAAGGACCGCCACCTAGAAGTTCTCAGTAAGTATCCATGTTTAGTTTCCTGAGGGTGCTGTGATACAGTACCACAGAGTGGGTGACTTTGAAGGACAGAAACGTATTGCCTGCCAGTGCTGGAAACTCAGAGTGTGGAAAGTCAGAGATCAGAAGGGATGTGCTCTCTCTGTCATCTCCAGAAGTAGGGCCTTCCTTGGTAGCCCCCAAACTTTTCTTGGCATGTCTTGGCCTTTTTAGGTGCATCCTCACACGGTGTCTGCCTTCCCTCAATCTTGCTTCTGTTCTCCCCTTTTTAAGACCCCCCTCCACTGGTATGACCTTGCATTGAACTGATGGCATCTTCAAACAAAATACTTTTTCCAAACAAGGTCAATCCAAAGGTAAGAGCTTAGGACTTCAAATGGTGTCTTTTTGTGGGAACTCAACTCGATCCATAACAGTTAGCTCTCAGTATTTTCTATAGTAAGGAATAATGGTTCCCTTGCCATTCCTTACCTTCTGGATTAGAAGACTGAGGAGTTGGGTCCCAGTTTCAGCTTAGTATCTGATTCATGATGATACCTTAACCATGAACTCTCTGGGGCTTGGTTTCCTCATATAGAAACTGAGAATGGTGGCCTTCAGGGTCCCAGGTCCCTCTTCCCATCTCGAGCAGAGAGAGCCAGGACTCAGTCAAGATTCATAATCTTACTAAATACCACTGAAAACTACCCAGTAGCCTCCCCTACCTTTTAAATCAATTTATTTTATTATGGTTTGGGTGAAAGTTTATGGCTCACATTCGTTTTCCATTCAACAGTTTATACACATTTGTTGTAGAATTGTTGTTGTTGTTAAGTGCCATCGAGTTGGATCCATAGTGACCTGTATAGGGTTTCCGAGGAGCAGCTGGTGAGCTTGAACTGCCGACCTTGCAGTTCAAAGGGCTTTGCAGTCTGGCGCATTAACCCACAGTGCCACACCAGGACTCCATTGTTGTAGAATATTAGCTGTAATTTTGTTGGTCACACAGGCCTCTTCCTGCTTCCTTCCTTGCCTTCCGATACCCGTTTGCCCTTCTTTCCTTTTCTGGCTGGCCTTGTGGGCTTTAGGTTTGGGTCACTGATGCCCTTTGGGTCACATATCGGTGACTGTTCTGAGTAGGACATTGTTCTGTGGGTATTATTGTTCACTTACAGGCCTCTCTGTTGTTTGGCTGCAAGGTGATCCCCAGGGTGGGTTCAGCTCCAGAGTTGAAGGATGTCTAAAGGCTAAGTCTCGGAGGTTCCACCAGGCTCTCGCAGAGCAATAAGGCTGGCCTTTTTTATGAGTTTGAATTATGTTTTACATTTTTCTCCCACTGTCCAGAACCTTCTATTTGTGACTCCAGTCAGAATGGTCGGTTGTGGTTTCCAGGCACCATCTAGTTCTTAGGGTCTCAAGATGATAGCCTCCCGCCTCTTAAAGTCCCTTTCCAAACATGGTTTTGGGAAGCGATATAGGAAAGAGTATGGAGGATTCCTGATAAGTCTCAAAAAAGTGCAAAAACAAACTTGGGGAAAAGCATATTTGCCTTGCTTTAGCCAAACCCACCATATGAAATGACATAAAAAAACAAAAAAAAATCACAATATTCTTTATTTTGTCAAGCTCCTTAAAAGATGAAGATAGAGATCGTAATAATGAAGATAGTAAACACTTCCTAAATCCTCACCCTGTGCCTCACAGGTATTATCTTGTTTGGTCCTCAACTTGCCCTCAGATAAGGCATACGAGCTGCTGTATTAAAGAAACCCCAAAATGTCAGTGGTTTGACACAGAAGGAATTTATTTCCTGCTCTGGTAACACCTCAGTGCAGGGGATGCTGCTGGTGGGTGGCAGCTTGATTCTCCCTCCACACAGTAGATTCTCGATCTGCCATTTCCATGGGCTTTGGAGCCCTGCAATACAGATAAAGAGAACAAAGAAAGAGTCTCCTCCTCATAAAAACCCTCCTCAGGAAGTGCCACATATCTCAGACGCTCACATTTTATAGGCAAGGACCAGTCACATGACCTCAATTGAAGGCAGGGACTGCTGGGAAATATTATGCCTGACTCGGCAGTGGATTCCTAGCAACAACTCCATACTACAGAAAGAGCAGTGACATTTTTGGTGGACATTAGCTGTTCTTGTCACACCTTATGTGTAGAGATGACAATTACCTGTTTTACAGGTGAGGAAATGAAAATTCAAAGAGTCTCGTCACAGAGGTTTTAAGGGGCAGAGATGGAACTTGACCTCAGGAGTCTACGAGTTTAAAGTTCAAAGTTCTTACACTTAGACACTATGATGCTGTGTTTTAGATAAGCATTTAGATTCTTCCATGTCTAAAATCTTCTAGATCAAATCCCTTCCCTTTGAACACCCATGGTGTCCCGATCCCAAGCAAGACGTATCTGGAGGCCACAGCTATGCAGTCATGGTAGAGAACTGGTTTTAGTCTTCAGGATTTTATCCACTTGTAGGAACGATTATCCCCAGAAAGTTGACCCATGTTTTGGGCTCTTGCCAGAAATCAAGGCCTGGTACCATCTGTAAGAGATAAATAAATCAAAATATCATCAGCAGATAAGTGTGTACCATCTGCTGCCCTGTAAGTTGAACTGGCAGGGGCCTCTGGAGAATTCCAAGGATGCGCCTGCCAAGGCTCCGTTGCCAACCCAGAGAGCTCAAGGAGAAGCTTCATGCAAGATCTGTTGGCATTTTTCTTTTCTCCCTTCCCCTTCTGCTAAATTCCTGAACCCAGCCAGTGAAGTTGTGGCAACTTTTGCCCTTGACAACAGCTACAATAATTTCTCATTACCACATTTGTTGAGGGACCAGCAAGGACCAATTCTTCGCTGCCTTTCCAGCAAATTGCAATCCCTGCTATGGAGAAAACAATTCCCATGCTTCCAAGATGTGATCCTTACAGAATTTGGGTCTCAGCCCCAAAGTCAGAGCCAGTTAAATTGGAGTTTCTTTGATCGCACCTGCGGGTCTGTCATGCATGGAGTCCTTCTAGGAGGAAGGTCCTAAGAAGATGGGGTTCCTCTAGAGCCCACTTACTCTGCTGAGAGGCAGTGTACCTGCTGTTAGTTGCTGGGGATTCTTATTGTGCTGACCCCATTTATTCAGAGTAGAGCTGCTTGACAGCATTTTCCAGACTGTAACCTTTCATTGGCAGCTCACCAGTCCTGACTTCTAAGGTGCCTCTGGGTACACTCAGATGACAACCTTTAGGTGAGTGGTTGAACTCTTCACCATGTGCCCCACCCAGGGACGCGAGACGCAGTATAGAATCGTACCTAAATGCAAGGGTTCTGTGCTGGACGGTCTCAGTTTGAGTTCTGGTTACACCACTTGCTGTGTGGCCTTAGAGAAGTCACCCAGTCTTCCTGTGCCTCCGTTTCTTCATCTGTACAATGGGAGGTGGTAGAAGGACCTGTCTCAGAGGGCTGTTGTGAAGGTTAGGTGATCTGATAACACGTGAAACACTTAGAACAGGGTCTGGCGCAAAGTGTGTGTCTAGTAAGTGCTGGCAGATAGTACTTGTTGGCTGACTTTGTGAGACTCACTCTGTTGCCTCTGTTTTCCCCAAACCCTCACCAGGGCTCCCCAGGTGCCCTCTTCCTGCCCCCTACTCCCAACAGAAGACTCATTTCCACCATCTGCTGAGGCTGGAATTAAGTCACGATCCTCAGACACAGGATCTGGGGACCCAGCCAAAGACGCTGGTTCCCCAACTGCCCCTCCCCACGCCTGCCTTTCAGCTGCCAGCCAGACCTGGGCTCCTGAGCTTTCTTGCCAAGGGCAACTTGGTCAGTCCTCGATGTACTGCACACCTTCTGCCAGCCTCTGGTATTGGGCATCTGCCTTGGCTCCTCCCTGGACTCTGCCAGGCCCCCTCCACCTGCTCAGGCTGAGGTGGCAGAATTACAGCCTCCCGCTCAGGGCTTGGGAAGACGCCCAGGCTCTCCTTGGGAGGTGTGAAGTGCACCTTCATCCTGGATCCCAGGAAAGAATACAAAACAGCTCTTACTTAGGAGCCCAAGAATGGGGCAGGCCTTTTCACAACTCACCCTCGAATCCTAGTTCCAAGTCTGAAAGACAGATACTCTCACTATGGATCCCCGTTTAGCAGGGGAGAAGCAGCTTCCAAGAGGTCACAGGCTCCACTCCTTACCCGGAAGGAGTCTTGAGAGTCGGGATGGATGACACTGAGGGGCGTGGAGGTCAAAGCGTTGATCTCTGGGCCCTTTTGGAATGTTGCTTGGTTGAAATCTTAACTGAAGACATCCTATGTGCATCCTAGTCTGTAAACCCAACTCCATGGAGTCTGACTCATAGCTACCCAACAGGACAGAGTACAACCTTCGGCTGCAATCTTTATGTAGACAGGTGGCTACATCTTTCTCCCGAGGAGTGGTTGGTATGTTCCGATTGCTGACTTTTTGGTTAGCAGCAAAGCACTTAACCACTGCGCCACCAGGGTGTCTTCCAAGTCTTGTTCTGGCTGTTTTATACCCAGTCCATCATTTAGCCATCAAAGCAATCCCATGAGTCTGAACCCTAAATCCCGAAAGAACATCATTTATCCAAGTCCCACAATTAGCAGAGCTGGGATTTGAACTCAGGCTTATATGGTTTCAGAGCCCAGACTTGCAGTCACCCTGCCTTCCCTCTTCATCCACCCTGGTAGCCCCACAATTCCTTCTCTGTTAGAGCAGCCCTGGAGGAGGGAGCGGTGGGAGAGGATTCCTGGAATCAGTAAGCAAGAGCGTGGGCCGCTGTGACCTGGCCCGTTGAATCCGGGCAGATTCCTGGAAGGCTCCCTCCTGCCGAGGGCCGGTGGCGGGCACACTGTCCTCCATGACTGCATTGATATGCTGGCTGACAAGTTCAAGCCGCTGCATTGGGGGTGATTTCTGAACACCCTCCCTGCCCTTGTCATAGCTTAGCTGGGTTCGGAGCAGAGAGGCCAGCCAGGGGAGGGAGGTCAGAGCCTCTGGGTTTTATTCCCAAGCGGTAAAAAGCCCGTAGCTCCATAAAGTGAAGCCAGGGGTTCTAAAAAGACATGACCTTCCATTTATCTTTCTGAACAAGAGAGCAAACCCTCAAAAAGGCATTTTAGAGGCCACTCCTGGGATCTGTTCATAATACAACGTGGGGGGGGGTGTGGAATGGGAGGATGTGGAGGAGTCAAGGCTGGCTGCGAGTTGTCAGTAAACTTTGTGACAAGGAGTTCTTTGCACGGCTCTCTCTGCTTTTGTAGAAGACGGAAATTTGGGAATGCCCAGTAATGAAATGTTTAAAAAGACATTTCAGAGACATTATTGATTTGCCCAAGTTCACCTGATCTGGTCTGGAGCAGCTGCATGGTGGGAAGAGCTTTGGAAGGACACAGAGCTGAGTTCAGATCCTGGTTCTGCCTCTTACTGGCTCTGTATCCTTGGCCCGGTGAGCCTTTTCCTCATCTGTAGAATGGGATGGGTATGGGCCACATAGTCCAGATACTAGCCCTGGACTCTCCCTGGGCTGGTTAGAGCCTGAGCTTTAGACAGCATGACAAACTCTAGCTTTCACCTCCAGCAGTGGTGTCTGCTCCTGACAACCCAGAGGGTCCAAACCAGACACATAAGTAACCCATGCTCAGGGTGGAATGTGACAATATAGTGAAGGACGTCTTGATGAAACACTGGGCTGGATTCACGGTGAACCAGGAGGGCTTCATGGGGTGGACATTTGAACTGTTGAAGGCTGGGGCAACAGAGGGGAGAAGGAGTTGAGACGGATGGAGCAGCAAGAACGGAAGCACGGAGGTGGCCAGATGTAGGTGTGTCCATGCCCAGCAGCAGAAAAGGAGGTTGGGGTGGTGGAGCAGCTCATTGGAGCTGAGGGATCCTGGGTCAGCGGCAGAGGTATCATGTGTAGGCCCTCTGCATTGTGCTGACTGTCCTTGGCCATAACTTCTTCCCTGATAGCTTGCACACTCCCTTTCTGTTCATCTCTTCCCTCAAAGATCAACCTCAAGACATCACTGTAGTTCAGGGTTGCTGGCCCTCAACCCTGTTCAAGCTCCATAAATACCGTACTCCATACTCTTCATGAGCCCCTTCTGTTTCCTGCTGGTACCCTGCCAGGCCCCGATGTTCAGGGTGTCAACCCATATACATTAAGTAGGGCGCACCCTCCAGATTATTCCAATCCCCACTGGCCTTCCTTCTGTTATTGTCTGGCTGTTGAGACTCCTTGGGAATGTGAGCCTTCCTTTAACGCTGGGTTTCAAACCTCAAGACATGTGATAGTGAGGACCCCATACAAGTGTGTCCCTTTGAAGACTATATTGCTATTGTGAAGTGCCACCAAGTCAGTTCTGACTCATATCAACACTGTATAAGGTTTTCAAGGAGTAGCTCCTGGGTTTGAAGCACTGACCTTGCTGTTAGCAGTCCAGTGCTTATCCTACAGTGCCACACCAGAACTCCTTTAAGACTATTGTTTCTAAATGCAGTTGAGTTGGTTCTGATTCATAGCAACCCTGTATAGGGTTTCTGATTTGATAACAGGGAACAGCTGGTGAGTTTGAACAGTTGACCTTGTGGTTTGCAGTCCAATGCTGATGCAGTCTCCATTCTTAGAGACAAAAAATAAAAGCCTCATTATTTTATTTGGATCTGAGCTTCACTCTCTAGGTTAGCGAGAAAGCCAGTCTCCATGTAACTGAGCTTTTCTTCCAGAGAACGATCTCAGAACTTTCTAGAGAGCTGTATGGTCTTAGTCTAACTCTCTCCCAACGACTGATGATCCCCTGCCCCATGGAGGCCTAGGGCCTTTGGTGGGGTGCAGGACTCTTGCTGAGCGTGTGCTGTCTGACCCCAGAGTCCAGTGTCCCTGAAGGTCCAGACATCTCCTTTGAGCACTGTGGGTGTCCGACTGCTTGTAACCTCAAAACTCTTCTCGTCTAGGACCTGCAGGCTCCACCTTCCTCCTGCAAGAATTCCTTTCTTTGTTGCTTCCCTGAAGTATGGGCAACAGTGGTCTTTAGGGGAGATGCTGATGCCTAGCCTGCTTCTCTACCCAATAATAGCTCATAGAGCCGAACAGACTTAGACAGGGAGAGGGTGATGAAAAAAGGGCATCCTCAAGGGACCCAAGTAAAGCAGTTCCTGGGTGGTATGCATGGTGTGCGGGCAGACAAGGGAAGAGGCAAGGCCGAAGGGGAGTCCCCAGCGTCCTGCCCACTGAGCTGTCTTAGTACTACCAGGTTGTTGACAGCCATCCCTGCTGAGCCACTCTGTAATGAGTGCTGTGTGATGCCGTATTTTATAGATAGGGAAACCAAAGTATTGAGAGATTAATGTTAATGTCCCACATCTAGTAAGGGATGGAGCCAGGATCGAACCCAGGAAGGTTTGAGCCACTGGCAGCACGTCTCTGTGGTCCATGTCTCTACGTGGTCCACTCCCCTAGATGGCAGGGGGCCATCCTTTGCAGTAGAGCACGCTCACATCACAGACCAGGGTGCCCACGTGATGACAGTGACAGCTGCCATCTCCCGAGCACCCATTCTGTCCCAGTCAGGTGTGCAAGCTGTTTATTCAGGTTCCACCTCCACAGCTCCCCTACAGGTGCTCTGTCCGTTTTACAAACGAAGAAATTAAGGCATAGAAATACTGGGATTTCATGTGGCAGTAAGTAGTAGGGACAAGATTTGAACTCGGCTCTGCTGATTCTAGAATCGAGGCCCTAGCTACTGTGTTCTCCTGCCCTATAAATTCTGCTGCTAGAAGACGTGCACAGTGCAATAGTATGAGGCATCACTAGGATGACTGTTGGTTTTCTAATGTAAATACATTTCTTTATAATATAAGTTAGAGTTGGGTGTCATTCTTGTCATGGCTGCCCATTAGAATCACCAGAGAAGCTCTTCAAATCACCCTCATGCTTAGGTTCCACTCAGAGTGATGGAATCAGAATCTCTGTAGGTAGTCTACGCTTCTCATATGACGCTAATGTGCAGCCAGAGGTAAGTAAGAACCACTTAAATAGAATGACCTTTCAAATTCATGGAAGGTAGGCTTCTATCAGGTGGCAGTCATAAACCACGGTTCCAATCTGAAGTGTGTGAGATTCAGTGATTAAGTGCTCTTGTCTTCAGTTTTTTTACCCAAAATATGAGACTCCTCAATTAAACATATTAACACAATAACAACAGGCAAAGATGTCGATGTCTTAAGGGCAACTTTTAAAAGCAGTAAACACATCTGGTGCAGGAGAAAGAGGAGGCTTTCTGCTCCTGTAAAGATTTTCAGACCAGGAAACCCTGTGCAGGGTCACTATGAGTCAGAACCAACTCCACAGTACTTAACAACAACAACAACAAACCCATCTGGTATCGTTTGGTGTCTTTCTCACTGATTCTTGGTAAAATTTATCATGGAAACTAAGGATCTGGAAGGAAAAAAATCCCTTCTGTGTTTGGATTTTAGATGTTGAACTTGTTGATGGTTGAAATATCCTATCTTCCTTGTGTCATTGATATGATTTTCCTTAAACTTCAAGTTTACCCAGCATACGGGGTGTGGACTAACTTTGATGATCTTTGTTCAGCCATCGTATGTCCATGAAGCAGAAAGAGAAGTGTAGTAGCCATTTAAAAATTCCTGTTGTATTTTCTCTGTCTGCTAGGAGGTATATTCTCAGGGGATTCCATTAAAAACCCCTCCTCTCAGCAAATCTACATGGTGGAGTGGCTGCCTGCAGTAGAGCTCTCTCACATAGTAAATGGGAATAAGCAGCTAGGAAGATTTTAGAGCATGGAGTTTGGAGTCTATGGACCCATAGGAAGATGCCTCAAAAAGCTCATGGGAAAGTGGAATTAAAAGATAATGGGTCCTATGTTGGTCTACTGGTGAGTGGAAGAAGAGGAAAGGCAGCAATGAAGATATGGGCTGAGTGCAATCACATTCCATAGACTCCCATCGACATGGAGATGAGAGAGAGAAGAGGAAGGGCTAGTTGGTCCTAAGTGTGGTGAGACCTGGGGACTCATGAACCCATGGCCGAGGACATAGCCACAGAGGGCTAGCGCCGAGAGTGAAGCATCCAGCTGATATAAAGTGAGGGGAGATGCACAGGAACACCCAAACTTGCAGATAGTACCCATTTGACCTACCTTCAATGGCATGATGATCAGAATGTGACTAGAGGAAGATAAAAAAACAGTTTTGAAAAAGGAAGCAAGTGTAAATTGATACAATTTGATGAACTTGACCTATACTTCTGGATGTAATAGCTCAAAATACCAATAGAGAGGGAAGGAGTCTTCACATCAAGTATCAATCTTATCTCCTCTGTATACAGGGTTGATAGGGTCAGGCAACTTAGACATTGGCCACCTAAAATGAGAGGGTGATAAAGGCATGAAGTGACTGGCTTACAAGTTTTCAAGAGAGAATTTAGTTTAAGAGTGTGCGGGGGAAGGTAGAGTCCCCACTGAATAGTTTTCATCTTGTCTAGATGGATCTGGTGAAAGGAGATGGGGATAAGATTCTTATGATTTAGTAGTAATTGTTATCATGGCTAATTGCCACTGTCACAACTGTAAAGGTAGAAGTTTTGTAACAAAAAGGGGGGAATAGTTAATCTTTTACTCCAGAAACAGAGGACCCTAGGATCATCAAGGGAGAAAGAGCATGAGTGGAATGTGGGACCCTATCCAGAGAAGCAGTGACACCAGAGATGGAGGCAGAGATGAGGACATGGAAAAGTAGAGCAGCTGAGGACTCTAGACTCATGGAAAAAGAAAGATTGAGTACTGCCAAGAGGCAGGCTTACAGAATGTGCACTTTGGTTGTTTAACTTATTATATATTCCTGAGTGGTTTTCTGTACATCCCCTCCACAAAACAAAAACCAGATGGAATAAAAGCATATACTTTTTTTTTCTAATGTTTTATTGTGAATTATATGATAGTTTACATGGGAGAACATTAGTTTTACATTCATTCTATTGTATATTGTTTCATTGCCATGGTTATAGTCCCCTCCATGTATCATCAACCAACCAAAGGGTATACCCTGCAAGCCTGCTCCACACAACCCAAGCCCCCCCAGTCTTCAGCACACAGTTGCTCTCCCTCTCTGGATCTAAAGTCCCCAGCTGCTCCATTGCTTCACGTCATCGTCTCTGCCTTCATCTCAGGCATCACTGCTTCTCTGGGTAGGGTCCCGCTCTCCGCTCTTCTCCGCTGATGGTCCTAGGGACCTCCGCTCCTAGACTGGAAAGTTAATCACTCCCTTCCTTGCTATAAAATGTCTACCTTTACATTAACAACCCTCACAATCAGTCCTGATGACAGTTATTCACTGTTGTATCACAAAAGACCCATCTGCATCTCATTTCATCAGCCCCGCCTAGCCTAGACAGATTGGGTACTACTTACTGGAGATTCTGCCTTCCTCCAGGCCCTCTGGCTCTAGGTTCCCTCTTGAAAGCTTGTAAGTCAGTCACTTCCTGCCTTTGTAGCCTTTCTCCCCCCCCCCCCCGCCTCCACCATTTTGGGTAGCCAGTGTCCAAGCTGCCCATCCCTGTCTACTCTGTGTCTGTGTGTGGAGGGGGTGGGAATGATTCTTGAAAAGCATATACTGTTGAATGATGCTGCATGGAGGGAGATTGTAATCATTGCAATGAAATGATGAGTGTAAAACTGATGTTCTCCCATGTAAACTATCACTCAATTCCCAATAAAAAGTTAAAGAAAAAAACAGGTAATGGGCCTTGTTCCATCAATTACTGACTGTGGTCTTGGGCAAGTTACTGAAAGTTAAGAACTTCAGTTTGCTTATCTCTAAAATGGGTACTCTCACTGGGCTTGGGGGTTGAGGACCATAGTCTTGGGGAGCATCTAAGACAATTGGCATAACATTGGTACACAAAGACAATACACCATACTTTGGTGAGTAGTGACTGGGGACTTCAGAGCTTTCGAGCAGCCATCTAAGATACAACTATTGTTCTTTCTCAATCTGGAGCAAAGAAGAGTGAAGAAAATCAAAGCCTCGAGGAAACAGTCTCTTGTACTCATGGATTGTGTGAACTATAGCTTCTACTAGCCTGAGACCAGAAGAACCAGATGATACCCAGATTCTGCCACCAACCACTCTGATCAGGATCACACTAGAAGGCCCTGGACAGAGCATGGGACAATGTCAAACTGAACACGAGTGAAACTTAACTAGTAAAACAGGTCTGCCTTGAGCACTGTGCTCTCTTAAGAACTATCTATAATGAGGTCAAACTGACAACAGCAATTGGAAAGATTAGCTAGGAATCTTAGGGGGCAGTGAGTTTACATAAATGAAGGAGGAATAAATTGAGGGTGATGAGGATTAATGGACCATGGGAACCACACTATCTGCTTCTGAGACCAGAAGAATTAGATGGTGCCCAGCTACCGCTACCAACCACTCGGACTAGGATCATAATAGAAGGTCCTGTACAGAGTGGGAGAAAAATCTAGAACAAAATTCAAAATTGTAAGAAAGACTAAACTTACTGGTCTGAAAAGAGACTTGTGGGACCCCCAAGACTGTAGCCCTTAGACACCCTTTAAACCTGTAGTTGAGTCTCCTCCCAGAAATCCCCAGACAGGCCTACACGGTGAACAATAACACTCACAATTAATGTGGTCTTCAGAATCCTCAGCCATATGAGACCAGAAGGTTAGTGTTTGTCCAAACATAAAGTGCAGAAGGCAGGAAGGGGCAGGCAAGAAGACAAATGGAAACAGAAAACCCAGGAAGGAAGTGGGAAGAACACTGCTACATTGAGGGGCTGCAACTAATGTCATGAAACAAAATGTGTATAAACTGTTGAATGGAAAATGCACGTGTTCTGCAAATTTTCACTCAAACTACAATAAAATGCTCCAAAAAAAGAAGGTAGAAAAGGATGAAAATGGTTGCATCACTAGACAAATGTAAGCAATGTCACCAATGAATTGTGCATGTAGAAACTGTTAAATTGGTGTATATTGAGCTGTATATATCCTCAACAATCAAATAAAGTTTGTTGTTATTTGTAAGTGCCACTGAGTCAGTTCTGACTCATAGCAACCCTGTATAGGGGATCTAAGACTGTAAATCTTTACGGGAAGCAGACACCTTATTTTGGAGTCACTGGTGGGTTCGAACTGCCAACCTTGTGGTTCACAGTCCAGTGCATATCCGACAAAGCCACCATACTCCCCAAATAAAGCTTAGGGGAAAAGAAAAGAAAAGAAAAGACAACCCGTATTATGGGAGAACATATTTGCAAATCATGTGTCTGATAAAGGACTGTGCCCAAGACATATAAAGATAATAATAATCACCCATTTAAAATAAGGACAGAGAAGGTCAGTTGTTGTTGTTGTTAAGTACCATTGACTCAATTCTGAGGAACAGCTGGTGGGTTTGAACTGCTGACCCTGTGGTTCGCAGTCCAGTGCTGATCCTATAGAGCCATACCAGATGTTCAAAGAGGTGAATAAGCTATGAAAATGTGCTCAAAATTGTTAGCATTAGGGGAATTCAAATAAAAACCAGTGAGATACCATCTCACATCTACTAGGATGTTGGAGGAGCATGTTGAAAGTACCACAGACTGCCAAAAGAACAAACCAATCTATGTTGGAAGAAGTATAGCCAGAATGCTCTCTGGAAGCCAGGATGACCAGACTTCATCTCTCATACTTCAGACATACTATCAGGAAGGGCCCAGTCCCTGGAGAAGGATATCATGTTTGGTAAAATGGAGGGTCAGAGAAAAACAGGAAGACCCCCCAACGAGATGGATTGGCACAGTGGCAGCAGCAATGGGCTCAAATATAGCAACAATTATGAGGTTGGTGTGGGACTGGGCAGTGTTTTGTTCTGTTGTGCATAGGGTTGCTATGTGTCAGTACCAACTTGACGGCACCTAACAACAGATGACTAGGAGTCCTGGTGTGGCACTATAGGATAAGCACTGGGCTGCTAACCACAAGGTTGGTGGTTCAAATCTACCAGCCGCTCCTTGGAAACCCTATATAGGGTTGTTATGAGTCAGAATCAACTTGGCAGCACTTCGTAACAACAACAGGCTGGTTATAATAATCTTTATAATATTTATGATAACAATTACTATAATAACAGTAACAAGAGTGTTTGAGGATGTGGAGGTACTGGAGCCCTCCTACACTGATGGTGGAAACGTAAAATGGTAAATTCTTTGGAAAAGAATCAGGCAGACCCTCAAAAGGTGCAACGAATGTTAGTACTTGGCTCAACAATTCCACTCCAAGATATCCGATCAAGAGAAATGAAGACATGGCCACACAGAAACTGTATACAAATATTCAAGAAACAGCCTAATGATGGAAACAACCTGAATGGATAAAGTTTAGTATACTCATACAATGAGATGGTGGTGGTGGTGGTGGTGATGTGTCGTGGAGTAGGAACTGACTTATAGTGACCCTGTACGGGGGTTTCTGAGGCTGTAAATCTTAACAGGAGCAGAAAGCCTCATCTTTCTCCCGTGGAACAGCTGGTAGTTTCGAACTGCTGACCTTGAGGTTAGCAGCCGGATTCATAACCACTACATTACCAGAGCTCCTTAATGTAATGGTTGTTGTTAAGTGCCATCAAGTCGGTACCAACTCATAGCGACCTTATGCCCAGCACAATGAAACACTACCTGATCCTGGGCCAACCTCACTACTGTTGCCACGCTTGAGTCCATCGATGCTGCCACTTGGCCAGTCCATCTCGTTGGGGTCTTCCTCTTTTTCTCTGACCCTCCATCTCACCAAACATGATATCCTTCTTCAGTGACTGGTCCCTCCTGACAATATGTCTGAAGTATGAGAGACGAAGTTTGGCCATGTTGGCCTCCAAGTAGCACTCTGGCTGCACTTCTTCCAGAACAGATTTATTGGTTCTTTTGGCAGCCCATGGCGCTTTCAATATTCATTCATTCATTCGGAAGTGTTCCAGAAACTCAGAAATCCTGTATACAATTTTAACCATGTGGAGTCCTCATATGGTGCTGTAGGATAAGCACTGGACTACAAACTGCAGTGTTGGCAGTTCAAACCCACCAGCTGATCCTTGGAAACCCTATACAGGATTCTATGAATTGGAACCGACTCCGTGACACTTAACAACCACATGTACCAGGTACTGTTCTGTTTTTATTAAGTGCCATCGAGTTGTTTCTGATTCGTGTGACCCTGTATAGGGTTTCCAAGGAGCGCCTGGCAGGTTTGAACTGTCTGTGTTGCGGTTAGCAGTTCCGTGCTTGTCCTACAGTGTCACACCACACCTGGACTCCAGATACTGTTCTAAATACTAGAAATCAAGCAGGAAGGTGGTGGGGAGTGTAAATGCAGTTGGATTTTTATATAGATTAGTCAGAAAAAGGCCTGAGAAGGTAGCATTAGGGGAAGGGGTAAACCATCCAGCTTTCTGAGGGAAGAACATTCTAGAAAGAAGAGGCAGCAAGTACAAAGGCTCTGAGGCAGGAGTGTGTTCCGTGTGTCCAAGAACCAGCAAAGTGGCCCATGTGACTAGAGTGGAGGGAGTGAGGAAGAAGACATTAGGAACTGAGGGCACAGATCTGCTTGGGTCTTGCAGTGTGGACTTGGACTCTGAGTGAGCTGGGAACCGTGGAGGGGTCTGAGCCGAGAAGGGGCAAGCTCTCTCTCCATTGAAACAGGCTCCCTCTGGCTGCTGTGGCTCAGGGCGGAAACTAGGAGGCCAGTGCAGAGGCTGCTGCTATAATCCAAGTGGGAAATGGTGCTATCTGGGATCAGGGTGGAGCAGCAGAGGTGGTGAGAAGTGGTTGGATCCTGGAGACTTGGAGAATTCACAGGTCAGATGTGAGGTGTGGGAAAAGAGGCTCCAAGGATGGCTCCAGGGTATTGGGTCCAAGCACCTGGGAGTTTAGAGTTGCTGTGAATGAGCTGGAGATGCATTAGCATGTGGCCCTTGTGTTCATGGGGCACAGAATAGATGTCAATAAACACTCTGTGTTCCCAGTAGGGGAATAGATTGTGTGAAAATCTCAGGGTGGGAGGGAGCATGGGGGTTTAAGGGACTGACAGGGGAGGAGAGAAATGTGTGTGTGTGTGGGGGGGCAGTTAGTCTCTGGAAAGTCATCAAGAGTTCTGAGCAGGAGTGTGTGTGTGTGTGTGTGTGTGTGTGTGTGTGTGTGAAAGTCAGAGCTGTGCTTTTAAAATACTCTGCTGGATACAGTGTGCAGAATGGATTGGAGAGAGACAAGAGTAGAGTCTTGGAGAGGCCAGTGAGGAGGCTGTTCCCTCATGGGGCTAAGACCAGATGGGGCTTGAGAGGATGGAATCATCACATTCCTTGGAGACATTGATCTTCCAGGAATAAAGTTTAGAGAAAGAAGTCATTGGGATTAGAGATGCTAGGGTCCCCCTCCCACTTCTCCCGGCTCTACTTTAGGTCTCATGGCTTGAAGCTCATATGTCTTCTTGCATTCTGAAACCCTTCTTTTATTTTCAAAGGTGAGAAATGCCGCAGCTTCATTGACCTGGCCCCCGCATCAGAGAAAGGTAAGTGTGACCCTGCCCAGGTGGCTCCCCATAGCCTTGGGAAAGTCCTACTTCAGCACACTAGAGAGAAGTGTTCCAGAAAGTCAGAAATCCTGTTGCAAAGCTCTGGGTTCCATGCGCTCCCAGTGACATTGGGAGTCAGGCAGAGGGAGACCATCTTGCCCTCCTTTACCTGGTGGGGTAAGCCTGAAGTCCCATCAGTTCCAGTGTATGCTGGGACTTTGGGGGAGGTGTGTGGAGTGTGCTGAAGTTAGGGTCAGGCAAGACCAGTGCTATGGATTGAGCTGTTGTTATTGCTGTTGTTAAGTGTTGTTGAGTCGGTTCCCACCAATAGCAACCTTGTATGGGTTTCCAAGGAGCAGCTGGTGAGTTTGAACCATCGACCTTGTGGTTCAAACTGACCTTGAAGTCCAGCACATTTATCCTGCAGTGCCACACAGGACTCCATGGATTGAGTCATGTCCCCAAAATGTGGTGTAAATCCTAAATTTTAAGCCTGTAGTTATCATCCTGTTTGAGGATGGGTTGTCTTTGTTGGGCTAGTAAAACAGGATTAATGTGGGTATGTCTTGAACCAATCTCTTTTGAAAATATTAAAGAGATGAAACAAACCGAGATGGGGAAGAAAGATGTCAGAAGCACCGAAGAAACAACAAAAGAGAAAGCCTTCCCCTAGAACTGGCACCCTGGATTTGGATTGCTAGCCTCCTGGCCTAGTGGGTTTTGCAAGGTCAGCAGTTCGATTCCACCAACTGCTCTTTGGGAGAAAGATGAGGCTGTGTGCTCCCATAAAGATTTACAGCCTCGGACACCCTATACAGGGTTGTATGAATCTGAACTGACTTGACGGCACGCAGCAACAACAGCCAGTAAGAAAGTATATTTCTGTTTGTTAAAGCCCTCACTTGTGGCATTTCTGTTACATCTGCAGTGGATAACTAAGACAGCTAGTTGGTGGCAATGTCCCAGTTGCTGGATTTGATAGGAGGGGAGGAAGTCCTCTGTTTTCTAACAGGTGTGGGAGCTCTAAATTGATTGGTCACTGGCATCCAGAAAGTCCCATTGAAGTGCAGGGCCCACCAGCAGCGATTCTGAGCGCACAGTGATGCTCAGAGCCACCTAAGGCAGGACTGGGGTGATTCGAGCAGGCCCAGCTAGTGGAAGGGGAGTATCAGTCAAGAGCAGATGTAGCTGCAAGTTGTACTGTTGCCGTCCTGTTGATTTCTACTCGTAGTGACCTCTTAGGGCAGAGCACACCAGCCCCACACGATTTCCAAAGCTTACATCTCTATATAAGCAGACCGCCACATCTTCCTCCTGAGGAGCAGCTGGTGGGGTCCAACTACAGACTTAGCAGTGGGACACTTTAATGACGATGGCACTGCTGCAGTTGTGCTGCAGTGCTGGTGAGTCGGTTCGACTCACAGGGTTTCCAAAGTTGTAAAGTTATAGTGGCCTCCCCCCCCAAAAAAAACCAACAACAACAACAAAAACTGGTTTCAATGAAGTTTATTTCTCTCTTATAAAAGTTTTGAAGTAGACCATCCATGTAGACCATCAGGAAATCCTCAGGGTCTGGGTTCCTTAGAAAAGGCAAGGATTGTGTGTCAACTCTAAGGCTTCCAGAAGTTGACCCACAATATCAGCTGGACCAGAACTTGATCACATGGTCACCCTGAGTGGCAAGGTATGCTGAAGAATATGGTCTTAATCCTGAGCAACCGTATGCCCAGCTATAAAGGAGGGTTTTTTAAAATTGTTTTGGAAGAACGGGAGAATGGAAACTAGAGAACCCTAAAATGGGAAAATACTAGAGTGGTCACCTCCTTTCCTGTCTGCTTCTGCTACTAAGAAGACAGCCGTCAAGAGAGAAACAGGTGTGCTGGTCTCTTCAAACAGTCCAGAGTTTAGGAGAGGGCTCTGGTTTTGAGAGCTGGGGAAAACTGAAGCAAAAATCCAGTCATGTAAACTACCCTAGCATGGGGAACATTGGTGTACTTATAGTTGTTAGGAGCCGTCAAGTTGGTTTTGACTCATAGTGGCATTATGCACAACATGATGAAACAATGCCTATCCGACATCATCCTCAAAATTGTTTTTATGTTGAAGCCACTGTGTCAATTCATCTGGCTTGGGATATTCCTCTTTTTTTGCTGACCCTTGACTTTGCCAAGTATGATGTCCTTCTCCAGGGACTGATCCTTCCTAACAGCAAGTCCAAAGAGCAAGAAACAAAATCTTGCCATCCAGGTGTCTAAGGAACATTCTGATACAATATTTGTCCTTTTGTGATTGACTAATTTCACTCAGCATAACGTCCTCCAGGTTCATCCATGTTATGAGATGTTTCACAGATTGATAATTATTTTTCAAGGTTACATTCCAATGTGTGTATGTACCAAAGTTTGTTTACCCATTCTTCCACTGATGGGCACTGTGGCTGTCTCTGTCTTTTTGCTATTGTGAATAGTGCTGCGATGAACATGGGTGTGTATGTATCTGCTTATGTCCTGGCTCATATTTCTTGTGGATTGATACCAAGTAGAGGGATTTCTGGGTCATAAGTTATTTCTCAGGGAACACCATCCTGTTTTCCAGAATGGTTGAACCATTTTACACTTCCACCAGCATATAGGAGCGTCCCAATCTCTCCACATCCTCACCAGCATTTGCTGTTTTCTGTTTTTTTTTGAGCTTCTCTGTTAATGCTGCTGTGGCATGACCTCATTGTTTTGATTTGCATCTCTCTAATGTCTAATGATCACGAACATTTCTTCATATGTTTGTTGGCTGCCTGAATGTCTTCCTTGGTGAAGTGTCTGTGCATATCCGGTGCCCATTTTTTAATTGGATTGTTTGTCTTTTTCTTGTAGAGGTGTTGCAGTTTTCTATAAATTTTAGATATTAGTCCCTTATGTGATACGTTGTTGCAAAAAATAAATTTTCCCAGCCTATGAGGTCCCTTTTTACTCTTTTGGTGAAATCTTTTGATATGCATAAGTGTCTAATTTTTAGGAGGTCCCCGTCATCTATTTTATCTTCTACAGTTTGTGTGTTTCTTACAATGTTTGATAGTCTATGTATGCCTTATAGTAGATCGCCTAAATTTGTCCCTAGTTTTACATTGATGATCTTTCTGCTTCTGGGCTTACATTTAGGTCTTTAATCCATGTTGAGTTTGTTTTTATATATATGTGTGAGACATTGGTCATGTTTAATTCTTTATAAATTTCCAGTTTTGCCCACACCATTTGTTGAAGAGACTATCTCTTCCCCCATTTGTTGTGTTTGGCCCTTTGTCAAAGATCAGTTGACTGTGCATGGATTTACTTCTGGTTCTCAATTCTATTCCATTGATCTCCGAATCTTTCGTTTTAACAGTACCATGCTGTTTTGACCACTGTGTTGTGTAGTAAAATTTGAGATCAGGGAGTGAGGGGTCTCTAACTTTGTTCTTCTTAAGCAGTGCTTTGCTTATCTGAGGTCTCTTTCCTTTCCAATAAAGTTCATGATCATTTTTTTCCACCTCTTTAAAGAATGATATTGGAATCTGGATTGTGTTGTATGTACAGCTGGCTGGCTTTGGGTAGTATTGACATTTTCACATTGTTAAGCCATCCTATCTGTGTTGTTGTTGTTAAGTGCCATCTGAGCATGGTCTATTCTTCGTGTAGTAGTGTTTTGTACTTTTCTTTGTATAGGTCTTTTGTTTCTCTGGTTAGATTTATTACCAAATATTTCATCTTAGGAGTCCTTGTGTGGCACTGTGGGTTAATGCGCCAGACTGTAAAGCCATTTGAACTGCAAGGTTGGCGAGTCAAGCTTACCAGCTGCTCCTTGGAAACCCTATACAGGGTTGCTATGGGTTGGAACCGGCTCAACGGCACTTCACAACAACAACAACAATTTCATCCTTTGGGTGTCTATTATAAATGGTATTGGTTTCCTCATTTCCTTTTCAAAGCTGTCTTTATTAGTATGTTGTTGTTATTGTTAAGTGCCGTCGAGTCAGTTCAGACTCATAGCGACTGAAGCTGGTGAACTTGAACTGCCAACCTTGCCGTTCAAACGGCTTTGCAGTCTGTCGCTTTAACTCACAGCGCCACACCATGGAGGAACTAACTTTTGTGCATTAATCTTGTACTCTGCCACTTTGCTAAATCTTTCAATGATTTCCAGTAATTTTCTTGCTGAGTCTTTGGGATTTTCTATGAAAAGGAGCATATCTCTGCAAACACGAAGTTTTACTTCTGCTTTACCAGCTGTTGTTGTTGTTATGTGCTGTGGAGTTGGTTCTGACTCATAGCGACCCTGTATACTTGTACAGGGTTTCCAAGGCTGTAAATCTTTATGGGAACAGAAAGCCTCACGTTTCTCCTGCAGAACAGCTGGTAGTTTCAAACTACTGACCTTGCGGTTCACAGCCCGATTCGTAACCACTACTCTACCAGAGCTTCTTTGTTGTTGTTGTTGTTGTGAAGTGCCATCGAGTCAGTTCCGACCCATAGCGACCCTGTATAGGGTTTCTGAGGAGTAGCTGGTGAACTTGAACTACCGGCCTTGCAGTTCAAACGGCTTTGCAGTCTGGCACATTAACCCACAGCACTACACCAGGGCTCCAGAGCTCCTTTGTTGTTGTTGTTGTTGTTAAGTGCTGTCGAGTCGGTTCTGACCCATAGCGACCCTGCATAGGGTTTCCAAGGAGCAGCTGCTGAGCTTGAACCACCGACGTTGCAGTTCAAACGGCTTTGCAGTCTGATGCATTTGCCTTTAATCTCCCTTTCTTGCCTTATAGCTCTGGCTAAGACTTGTAACACAATATTGAATAGGAGTGGTAATAAAGGGCATCCTTGTCTGGTTCCTGTTCTCAAAGGGAAGTCTTCCAGTTTATCTTCATTGAGAATAATATAGGCTGTTGGTTTTATGTGTATGCTCTTAATTATGTTGAGGAATTTCCCTTCAACTCCTACTTTGTTGAGTGTTTTTATCAGGAATGGATGTTGGATTTTGCCAAATGCCTTTTCTGCATCAATTGATATGATCATGTGGTTCTTTTCTTTTTTCTTATTTATATGGTGGATAATGTTGATCGTTTTCCTAATGTTGAACCATCCTTGCATCCCTGATATGAATCCCACTTGATCATGCTGTATTATCTTTTTGATGTGTTGTTGAATTCTATCGGCTAAGATTTTGTTGAGAATTTTTGCATCTATGTTCATGAGGGATAATGATCTATAATTTTCTTTTTTAGTGATGTCACTGCAAGGTCGGTCATTTAAGCTCACCAGTCACTCCTTGGAAAGCCTCTAGAGGGTTGCTATGGGTCGGAACCTACTCGACTGCACTTAACAACAACAGCAACATTACCCAGTAACTTTTAAGCAGGGTGTTATTCAGTTTCCATGTATTTGATTTTGTTTCCTTGATCTTCCTGTTGTTGATTTCTAATTATATGATCTGAGAAGATGGTTTGTGGTATTTTGATGGTATTTTGATGTTTTTAAATTTATTGAGACTTGCTGTGCTACCTAACATATGGTCTATTCTGGAGAATGTTCCATGTGCAATGGACAAGAATGTATATTTTGCTGTTCTTGGGTTGAATGTTCTGTACAAATTTGTGAGCTCAAGTGGATGGATTGTGTTGTTTAGTTCCTCTGTGTTTTTGTTGAATCTCTTTCTGGTTGTTATGTGCTTTTTCAAAAGTGGTATAATAAAACGTCCCCCTATTATTGTAGAGTTGTCTGTTTCTTTCTTCAGCTCTAGTATGGTTTGATTTATGTATTTTGAGGCTGCCACTTTGCCAATACATCTCAGTGGGAATCTTCTTCTCTTTTGTGGATGCTCCACTTTACTAAACCTGATGTCCTTCTCCAGGGACTGGTCCCTCCTGATAACATGTCCAGCGTATGAGGGCTAGCGTCTCACCGTCGTGGCTTCGAAGGAGCAATCTAGCTGTACTTCTTTCAACACAGGCTAGTTTGTTTTTCTGGAAGTTCATGGTACTTGTAATATTCTTCTCCAACACTTTAATTCAAATATGTCAGTTTTTCTATGGACTTCATTTTTCATTAGCCAACTTTCACATGCATATTAGGCAATTGAAAATACCATGGCTTAGGTCAGGTGCATCTTAGTCCTCAAACTGGCATCTTTGCTCTTGAAGACTTTAAACAGGTCTTGTGCAGAAGATTTGCCTAATGTAATACGTCATGTGATTTCCTGACTTCACCTTCCATGAGTGTTAATAGTGTACCCAAGCAAAATGAAATTTTTGACAAATTAAATCTTTTCTGCTTTGATTATGATGTTACTTATTGGTTCAGTTGTGAGGATGTTTGTATTGTTTACGCTGAGGTGCAATCCTATACCAAAGGCTGTAGTCTTTGACCTTTATCAGTAAGTATTTTAAGTCTTCTTGGCTTCCAGCAAGCAAGGTTGTATCATATCTATATTATAACGTATTCCTAAATTTTCCTTCAATCCTGATGCCACATTTTTGTTCATATAATCCAGCTTTTCTCAGATTATTTTCTCAATATACAAATTGAAAATGTTTGAAAGAATACAACCCTAGTACATACATTTCCTGATTTTAGACCATTCAGTCTATAGAATCCTTCAATATTGCAAATCAAGGCTTAAATTTTTTTAGTTCTTTTAGCTTGAGAAATGCTGAGTGTGTTTTTCCTTTATGTTTTCTAATTCAGGTCTTTTCATATGTCATTACAATACTTAATTTTGTCTTCTCAAGCTGTCCTTTGCAATTTTATGTTCAGCTCTTTGATGTCCTCATTTCGTGCATTTGCTTTAGTATCTTTACATTGGAGAGCAAGTTTATGAGTCTCTTCTGACATCCATTTTGTTCTTTTCTTTTTCGCCTATCTTTTTAGTGACATTTTATCCTGTATGATATTCTTAATGTCATCCCACAGCTCTTCTGGTCTTCTGTCATTAGTATCAATGCATCAAATCTGTTCTTGAAGTTGTCTCTAAATTCAGGTGGGATATACTTAAGATCATATTTTGGCTCTCATGAGATTGTTTTCATTTTCTTCAGCACTAGCCTGAACTTGCATATGATCAACTGATGGTCTGTCCCAGTCTTGTTTTTGTTGCTATTCCCACAGATGTGGTCAATTTGATTCCTGTGTAGTCCATCTGGTGAGGTCCAAGTGTTTAAAAAAGGTATTTGTAATGAAGAAGTCTTTGGTTTTGCAAAATTTTATCATGTGATCTCTAGTATGATTTCTATTGCCAAGGCCATATTTTCCAACTACTGATCTTTCCTCTTTGTTTCCGAACTTTGCATTCCAATCACCAGTAATTATCAATACATCTTGATCGCATGTTTGATCAATTTCAGACAGAAGAAGTTGGTAGAGTTCCTCAATTTCTTTAGTGGTTGATGCGTAAATTTGCATAATTGTGGTATTCATTGGTCTTCCTTGTAGACATATGGAGAGCTAGAAATGTTCTTTGTGTGTGTTTTTATTGTGAATTATATGCATTTACATGAGAGAACACCAGCTTTACATTCATCATATCATATTTCATTTCACTGCAATGATTACAATCCCCTCCATGCATCATCAACCAACCAAAGGGTATACCTCACAGGCCTGCCCCCCGGCCTTCAGCACTCAGTCCCTCTCCCTCCCTGAGTCCGGAGTCCCCAGCCGCTCCATCTCTTTACGTCACCTTCTCTGCCTCCATTTCTGGTGTCACTGCTTCTTTGGGTAGGGTCCCGCACTCTGCTCTTCTCATTTGATGGCTCTCCCTGGACTGCAAAATCAATAGAAATGTTCTTTTTGACCATGAATGTGATGCCATTCCTCTACAATTTGTCATTCCCGTCATAGTAAACCATGATTATTAGATTCAAAATGGCCAAGACCAGTCCATTTCAGCTCACTAGTGCTTAGTATATTGATTTCTATGTGTTCCATGTCATTTTTGACAGCTTCTATTTTTCCTGAATTCATACTTCATAGATTCCATGTTCCAATTATTAATGGTTCTTTGCAGCTGTTTCTCCTCATTTTGAGTTGCTTCCAATAGTAAATGAAGGTCCCAAACGCTTTACTCCATTTGAGTCATCATTGTCAACTCTACTTTGAAGAGGCAGCTCTTCCCCAGTCATATTTTGAGTGCCTTAAACCTTGGGGTGGTACTGTAAGATAGGACTGGACTACTAACTACAAGGTTGGCGGTTCAAATCCACCAGCTGCCCCTTGGAAACCCTATAGAGGGTTGCTATGAGTCAGAATTGACTTGATGGCACTTAATAACAACAGCAACAACCTGAGAGGCAGTTTGTGTGATTCTCGTGCTCTGTTGCTCTTCATAATATTTGCATCTTCTGGTATGATATCTGACCATCTATATGCATATACATAAATATGAGGCAATTGAAAACACTATGGCTTGGGTCAGAGGCACCTCAGTCCTCACACTGATGTTAACAATTCCAAGAGGTCTTGTGCAGCAGATTTGCCTAATACAATATGTCTTTTGATTTCTTGACTGCTGCTTCCATGAGTGTTGATTGTGGATCCAAACAAAATGAAGTTTCTTTACATTGAGGTGTAATCCATACTGAAGGCTGTAGTCTTTGATCTTCATTTAGGTCCTCTTGCTTCCAGCAAGCAAGTTTGTACCATCTGCAATGTTGGTGATGTTATTGTTAACTGAGGTCAAGTTGGCTCTGATTCATAGCAACCCTGTTTAAGATATCTGAGGAGTGGCTGGTGAGTTTGAACCACTAACCTTGTGACTCAAATGACCTTTTGGTACAGTGCTTCTCAAGCTGCCATTTTGAAATTTCCTGTTCAGCTCTTTGACTTCCGTATTTCTTTCATTCACTTTTAGCTTCTCCATACTCGTAGAGCAAGTTTCATAGTCTATTCTGACATTCATTTTGGCCTTTTATTTCTTTCCTGTCTTTTTAATGACGTCTTGCTTGCTTTCTTCATGATGTTCTTGATGTCATCCTACAACTCTTCTGGTCTTCAGTCATTAGTGCCTAATGTTTCTAATCTTATCTTGACAGTAGTCTCTAAGCACTGGACTGCATGGTTGGTTTGAACCACAAGGTCGGCAGTTCAAACTCACCACCACTTCTTGGAAACATTATACATGGTCACTATATGTCAGGTCAACTTGACGGCACATAACAACAACACATGTATTCAAGACCAGATTTTGGCTCTTGTCGATTACTTCTTTTCATTTTTCTCAACTTCACACTGAACATGCATGTGAGAAATTAATGGTCTGTCCCACAGTCAGCCAGTGTTTGGACTGATGCTATTGAGTGTCTCCGTCATCTCTTCCCACAGATATAGCCATTGTGATTCCTGTATGTTCCATCTGGTTAGTTCTACATGTAGAATTGCTTTTTATGTTGTTTAAAAGAGGCATTTACAGTGAATAACGTATTGGGCTTGCAAAATTCTATCATGTGATCTCCAGCATCATTGTTTTTGTTGTTTTGTGTGCATTCAACATATAGTGACCTTGTATAGAGTTTTCAAGAAGCGGCTGATGAGTTGGACTGCTGATCTTACGGTTAGTAGTTCAGTGCTTATCCTTCAGCACTATACCAGCATTGTTGGTGGTGTTGGTGGTTGTTTGCCACCGAGTTGGTTCCAACTCATGGTGACCTTGTATAGGGTTTCTGAGGCTATAAACCTTTACTGAAGCAGAAAGCCTCATCTTTCTCCCACAGAGTGACTGGTAGATTTGAACTACTGACCTTTCGGTTAGCAGTCCGGTTCGTAATTCATTGTGCTATCAGGGCTATTCCAACATCATTGTTGTTGTTAAATGACACCAAGTTGGTTCTGACTCAGTGACCCTGCATTTGGTTTCTGGGGAGTTTGAACCACTGACCTTGCTGTTCAAACTGACCTTACAATCCTGTGTTTATCCTATAGCACCACAACCACGACTCCAGTATCATTGTTGTTGTTGTTGTCAAGTGCTGTTGAGTAGGTTCCAGCACTTGAACCGGCAGTGCCACACCAGGACTCATGGGAAATGCCCGAGTCCAGAACTCCTGACCACCAACTCCCCCTGCTGGTGGAACTGAGGTTGTGGCTTCCTGCTCCTGTCAAGAGGCTCTTGAAGGGGTCCTTGGGTTATGGAGCCTGCGGGAAGACTTCAGTGACCCTGACACCTCCTGGATAGTTAGAAGAGGAAGGGGGAGTCACAATGGACATGTGTCTGCAGGCTGGTGGCTTTCTTTCCTTGGAGAGCTCCCCCAAATGGGCTGCGTCCTGTGAAGCTGCGATGCGTAACTGGGCCATGGCTTCCAAGTTCCTAACTCTTGGAAATAATAGTAAGGACAGTAATAACAAACGGTTGGCATTTATGAAACTGGTATTATGTGCCAGAGCCTCACATGTTTTAGAATAGACTGTCATTCTTTCCCCCGATCGACAGATGAGGAAACTGAAGTCACTCATCTCGGAAGCCGGGTATCTGGGGACTGAGCTCTGCAGTGCACATCCATGATCCTCAGGGCCTTTGCGTTGTTGGGCCTGTGTGTGAGTGCACATGCACGTCTACGTCTCTCCTGATGAGGGTGAGTGGGGACTGCAGGAGCATGTGCTCCTGTGTGAGTGTGCATGTGTGTATCATGTGAACATGTGTGATGGTCAGCATGTGTGAGCATAGACACACGCGTGTAAGTGCCCATGTGAGCACAGGCATGGGTGGGTGTAACCCATGTGTAGATGTGTGCGCACACGTGTGTCTGCTCAGAATGGGCATTTTGCTCATGTCTCTTTTGGGGAAGCAGAGACCTTTATTCCTGCTTCTTTTATGAGGGTGTAGTTTTGTGTTTCACTGACCTCAGTGATTTTACTTTTAGTACTTGGCGGCCATGCAGAAGGCCTTCTGGCTGTGTATATAAACATGTCTGCAAGAAGCTTGACCCGGCAGCCGGGTCAGGGCCTGATTCCTGGCTTTGCTGCTGTGTTGCAGTGATTTTTATGTGTTTGTGGCCTCTCAGACACTTGAGTTCCCCCTCGGGGTTAGGGGGGTCAGTCTGAGGTAGCCCCTGTGGTCTCCCCCAAGCCTCCCACTCATTTTGGCCTTTCTCTCCATCACCTCAGCATCTCCACGGTCAGTGAGTCCAGGTGCAAAGAGGAGAATGACTTGCCTGCCCCAGGCTGCGGAGGGAGTCTGGGGTGGTTGTGCTAACCCAGTGAGTGCTCTCCTCCTGGGTTCTCGCCCCTGCATCCTCTCCCTCTCAGTCCTCTCAGTCTGCCAACTCTGATAGTCATCATGAGAGTGACTCAGACGAGCCCTCCTGCAGTGCTTACTGTGTGCTTGTACTGTTCTGAGAGCTCCTCATACCCTGCTCACTCTGTGCCCATTCTACAGATGAGGAGACTGAGGCACAGAGAAATTAATTGACTTGCTTGAGGTCACACAGGAAGTAGGTAAGCTTGAATTTCAACCTGAGCAGCTGGACTCTTAATGCCTCTCCTTCTACTGAACAGTGAGGCCACTCCAGATGTGGGTGATGGTTCCTGTCATTCTTCACCACGACCTCTGTGCTCAAGAGCTTTGCAGACGAGTGTTCCTCTTCTTTCTTCACCTCCTTGAACCTGGCACACCACAGCCATGCTTCCAGCCCCCTTCTCAAATGTCACCTTCTCTCTGCCCTTTCCTCCAATCCTCTCAAGCCCCTCAGTCATCCACTTTCACCCTGGCAAAATACCTGTGATCAGCAGTGGTCTCACATGGCAACCCTTTGTCTTAGTTCGCCTGACGGTTCTAGTTTTGCGTTTCACGTTGGGAATATCTTTTTGTTTGAGGCTAGTCTAAATTGCACTCCACTTTACCAAGCATGATGTTCTTCTCTAGGCACTAGTCCTTCCTGACTACATGTCCAAAGTACGAGAGACGAAGTCTCTCAATCATTGTTGCCAAGGAGCAATCCATCCGTTTTTCTTCCAAAACAGGTTGGTTTGTTCTCTGGCAGTCCATGGTGTATTCAGTATTCTTTGTGGACACTATAATTCAAATGCATTAATTCTCTTCTGGTCTTTCTTATTCATTGTCCAGCTTTCACATGCATATGAGATGATTGAAAATATCATAGCTTGGGCCAGGGACATCTTGATCTTCAAAGTGACATCTTTGTTCTTTCACCCTTTAAGGAGGTCTTTTGCAGCAAATTTGCCTAATATAATGCGTCCTTTGATTTCTTGACTGCCACTTCCATGAATGTTGATTGTGGATTCAATAAAATGAGATCTTTGATAACTATCCATCAGTAAGTACTTCAAGTCCACTTAGCTTCCAGCAAGCAAGGTTGTGCCATCTGTATATCATAGGCTGTTAATGAGTCTTCCTCAAATCCTGACGCCAGGTTCTGCTTCATAAAATCCAGCTTCTTGGAGTATTTGCTGAACATACAGATTGAATAAGTATAGTAAGGAATACAACCCTGGCAAACACCTTTCCAGATTTTAAAAAATCCATTATCCCCTTGTTCCATCTGACAGCAGCAATGTTATCCCTTGTTCCACATCCTCTTCTGAATCAGGCTTGAATTTTTGGCAACTCCATCTTCCTTTGGAACAGGCACAAATGTGGATCTCTTTCAGATGGATGGTCAGGTAGCTGTCTTCCAAATTTCTTGGCATACATGAGTGAGTGCCTTCAGCGCTGCATCAGTTTGTTGGAAGATTTCAATTGTGTTCTATTTCAATATGTGTCCAGTTCCAGGACCCTGAGTTTTCACCAGTGCCTTCAGTGCAGCTTGAACATCTTCCTTCAATACCATAAATTCTTCTTCTTCTTTTTTTTAAAGTTTTTATTGTGAATTGAGTGCTGGTTTACATGGGGGAACATCAGTTTTACACTCATACTATTGTATTCATTTCATTGCAATGATTATAATCCCCTGCATGCTTCATCATTCAACAGTATTTGCTTCTATTCCCTCTGGGTTTTTTTTGTTTGTTTGTTTGTTTGTTTTTTAGATGTGCACCAAAACACTCAGGAATAAGCAATCATTCAAATAGCCAAAGGGCACACCCTGCCCCCAGGCCGCCAGCACACGTACCTACTCCCTCTATGAGTCTAGAGTCCCTCAGCTGCTCTGTCTTTCCATGTCATCATCTCTGCCTCCATCTCTGTCGTTGCAGCTTCTCTGGGTAGGGTCCCACACTCCGTTCCCGCTCTTCTCCCTTGATGGTCCTAGGGTCCTCCACTCTGGGACTGTAAGATTGACCACTCAGCCCTTTTTGCTACAAAACTTCTACCTTTATAGTTGCAACAATCAAAATTAGTTATGTTAGCAATTATTCAATATAAATCATGAGAGTCTTATCCCCATCTCCTTTCACCAGACCTGTCTAGACAGTGTGAACACCACTCAGTGAGGATTCTACCTTCCCCACACACTCTGAATCTAAATTCTGTCTTGAAAACTTGTAAGCCAGTCACTTTGTGCCTTTATAGCTCCCCCCATTTTAGGTAGCCAATGTCTAAGTTGCCCATCCCTGTCAACTCTGTGTACAGAAGACGTGGAACTGATCCTTGCTGTAAAGATTTTTTCCCTCTTGGGTGATATTTTAAGCTACTACTCTGGTAGCGTAGTGGTTACGAAATGGGCTGTGAACCTTAAGGTCAGTGGTTCGAAACTACCAGCTGCTCCACGGGAGAAAGATGAGGCTTTCTGCTCCCGTAAGGATTTACAGCCTTAGAAACCCTGTACAGGGTCGCTATGGGTCGGAACTGACTCGACGGCACTTAACAACAACAACAACAACATCCATAAGTATAGGTCAGGTCAAGCTTATCAGATTGTAGAGATTTACACTTTTTTTCCCCGCACTTTTCCTTCCTCTAATTGTGTTATGAATATCCAGCCATTGAAGCTAGGTCCAATGGGCACTGTCTGCAAGTTTGGGCACCCTTGTGCATATCCCCTCATTCGTATCAACTCTAGCCCTCTGTGGCCATGTCCTTGCCCATGGTCTCAGGAGAGTACCATAAATTCTCGATCATATGTTACCTCTTGAAATGGTTAAATATTGAGCAATTATTTTTGGTACAGTGACTCTGTATTATTCCCATTTTCTTGTAATGCTTTCATCATCATTCAGTATTTTGCCGGTTGTTTTTGTTGTTAAGTGCTGTCGAGTCGGTTCTGACTTATAGTGACCCTGTATAGGAGCGGCTGGTGAACATGAACCACTGACCTTGTGGTCTAGTGCTTTATCCATGCCCAGTGTCACAGCAGGACTCCACAGAGCTCTTTAATATTGTGAGTTGAAGCTTGAATTTTTCTTCAGTTCTTTTAGCTTGAGAAATGCTGAGCATTTCTTTTGGTTTTCTGACTCCAGGTCTTTGCACATTTCATTATAATACTTGACTTTGTCTTCTCGAGCTGCCCTTTGAAATTTTCTGTTCAGCTCTTTTACTTCATCGTTTTTTTTCCAGTCGCTTTAGCTTCTCTACATTCAAGGACAAGTCTTAGAGTCTTTTCTGTCATTCATTTTGTTTTATTCTTTATTTCTGGTCTTTTTTTTCTTTTTTATTATAAATTGAGTGAAGTTTTACAGAACAGATCATCAGTTTTACATTCAACAAATCATATACTCCATGATTGCAATCCCTTTCCTGACTTTTTAGTGACCTTTCGCTTTTTTCATGTATAATATTCTTGATGTCACCCTATATATAGTTCCTCTGGTCTTTGGTCATTCGTGTCTAACATATCAAATCTGTTCTTGAGATGGTCTCTAAATCCAGGCAGGATGTGCTCACGGTCATATTTCGGCTCTCGTGGACTTATTTGAATTCTCTTCAGCCTCAACCTGAACTTGCATATTAGCAACTGATGGTCTGTTCCACTGCCGACTCCTGGCCTTGTTTGCCTGATGCTATTGAGTTTCTTCATCTTCTCTTTCTACAGATGTAGTCGATTTGATTCCTGTGTGTTCCAGCTGGTGAGATCCACATGTAGAGTGACCGTTTACTTTGTTTTAAAACAGTATTTGCAGTGAAGAAGTCATTGGTCTTACAAACTCCTATTATGTGATCTCCAGCATCATTTCTATCATCAAGGGCATATTTTGTAACTATTGATTCTTCCTCTTGTTTCCCACGTTCACATTACAGTCACTAGTAATTTTCAGTGCATCTTGATTACATGTTTGATCAATTTCAGACTGAAGAAGTTGGTTGTTGTTAAGTGCCGTCGAGTTGGTTCCAACCCATAGCAACCTTGTATAGGATTTCTGAGAAGCAGCTGGTGAGCTTGAACTGCTGACCTTGCAGCATAAATGACTTTGCAGTCCAGCACATTAACCCCAGCACCATGCCAGGACTCGATTTTGTCATCAATAGCTTTAGTGGTTGGTGTGTAAATTTGAACAATAGCCGTATAACTGGTCTCACTTGTGGTTAGCAATCCAGTGCTTACAGCAATACACCAAGACTCAGCATTTAGTTGTTGAAAAAGGTGTTTGCAATTAACAGGTTGTTGGTCTTTCAGAATTCTACTATGTGATCTCTGTTGTTTCTACCACCAAGGCCATATTTCCCAATTACTAATTCTTACTTATTTCTAACTTTTTTGTTGTAATCACTAGTAATTACCAGTACAGCTTGATTGCATACTTGATCAGGTTCAGAATGCAGAAGTTGATAAAAATCTTCAGTTTCCTCATCTTGGGCATTAGTGGTTGGTACATAAATTTGAACAATAGTTGTAGTATTAACTGGTCTTCCTTGTAAGAGGATGAATAATATCCTATCACTGACAGCATTGTAATTCAGCATCCATCTTAAATGTTCTATTTAACAACTAATTCCTCTTCAATATGTCCTTCTGGACCTAGACCATACAACTGTTTGATTCAAAATGGCTAATACAAGTAAATTTCAGCTCACTAATACCTAGGATGGAGTCCGGGTGTGGTGTTGCATGCTAATGCGCTGGACTGCAAGGTCGCTTTGAACCTCAAGGTTGGCAATTCAAGCTCACCAGCCGCTCCTCAGAGACCCGATACAGGGTTGCTATGAGTTGGAACTGACTCGACGGCACTTAACAACAACAACAATACTTAGGATATTCTTTTTTATGACTTTCTATTTTCCAAGATTCTTATTTTGTACATTCCACATTCTAAATTTTAATGGATGTTTGCAGCTGTTCCTTCTCATTTTGAGTCATGCTACATCAGCAAATGAAGGTCCCAAAGACTTTGGTTCAAAACTAGGAAAACAATCAAGGTAATCCACCAGATAACTAAATCAAAGGGAAAGACCATACCAACTGACACAGAAAAGGCATTTGACAAAATCTAGCACCTGTTCCTGATAAAAATGCTTAAAAAATTAGAAATAGAAAGGAAAGACCTCAACATAATTAAGGGCAGATAAATAAATCCTGGTATGGCTCTGTAGGATCAGTACTTGACTACTAACCTCAAAGTTGGCGGTTCAAACCTACCAGCCACTCTTCGGAAACCTTCTACAGGGTCACCATGAGGCAGAACCTACTTGATGGCATTTAACAAAAACAACACTACAAATCCGGAGTCCTGGTGTGGCTCTGTAGGATAAGGACTTGATTGCTAATCACAAGGTCAGTGGTTCAAACCCACCACCTGCTCTTTGGAAACCCTATACAGGGTTGTTATACGTCGGAACCGACTCGACTGCACTTAACAACAACAACATACAAATCCAGGAGCCCTGGTGTAACACTGTAGGATAAGCACTGAACTGCAATTCAAACCATTTGCCCCTTCCTCAGAAACCTTCTACAGGGTTGCTATGAGTCAGAACGAACTCAACTATACTTAACAACAGCATGCAAATCCAATAGCTAACATTAGTCTCAATAGAGAGAGGCTGAAAACATTCCTTTTGTGTATAAATGAGAACAAGACCAACATAATAAAAATCAGTCAGATTTCCTTACACTAACAATGAGAACTTTGAAAAGAAAATCAGGAAAACAGTAACATTTACAAAAACCATCCAAAAGATGAAAAGCTTAGGAATAAATCTAACCAGAGACACAAACAAAACCACAAAACACCACTGTTGTTAAGTGCCATTGAGTGGCTCCAATTCATAAGAGACCTACATAAGTGAAAGCCTATGCCGCACTCATGGAGAGGCGTATTTAACAGTATAAAAATGTCATACACCTTAGACAAAATAAATACGATTGATTGTGTTCTTAAATCTTTTGTACCTGTGTTGAGTTTCTTTCTAGTTGTTCTGTTCTTCATCATAAGTGAAATATTAAGATAATCTATAAGGAACTCTGGTGGCGTAGTGCTTACAAATCGGGCTGTGAACCGCAAGGTCAGCAGTTCAAAACTACCAGCTGTTCTGCAGGAGAACATGGGCTTTCTGCTCCCATGAAGATTTACAGCCTCAACGGCACATAACAACAAATATAATCATGGTGTTTTCTATTTCTCTCTTCAGTTATGTTCAAGTTGATGATGTATTTTGAGGCTCTTTTGTTGGGTGCGTAGATATTTATTATGACTCTGTCCTCTTGTTTGAAGACATTATATAATGTCCTTTCTTCCTTGTCTCTTATGGTGGTTTTTGCCTTAAAGTCTATTTTATCAGAAATGAATATTGCCATTTCTGCTCTCTTTTGATTGCCATTTGCTTATATTTGTTCCATCGGTTGCTTTTTTAGTATGTTTTTGATTTCGTATCAAAGGTGTGTCTCTAGTAGACATCTTGTTGATAGATACTTTTTTCTTATACATTCTGCTATTCTCTGTCTCTCAACTGGTGTATTTAATACATTTAATTATGAATAGGAATGAATTTAAGGAGCTCTGGTAGCGTAGTGGTTACGAATCGGGTTG
>NW_006408958.1:1144213-1144932 GCF_000296735.1 Chrysochloris asiatica
TCTGTTCATGCTGTAGTTGAGGTATCTGTTCATGCTGTAGTTGTGATGTCTGTTCATGCTGTAGTTGAGGTATCTGTTCATGCTGTAGTTATGGTGTCTGCTCATGCTGTAGTTATGGTATCTGTTCATGCTGTAGTTGTGATGTCTGCTCATGCTGTAGTTGTGATGTCTGTTCATGCTGTAGTTATGGTATCTGTTCATGCTGTAGTTGTGGTATCTCTTCATGCTGTAGTTGCCGTATCTGTTCATGCTGTAGTTGAGGTGTCTGTTCATGCTGTAGTTGTGGTATCTGTTCATGCTGTAGTTGTGGTATCTCTTCATGCTGTAGTTGTGGTATCTGTTCATGCTATAGTTGAGGTATCTGTTCATGCTGTAGTTATGGTATCTGTTCATGCTGTAGTTGTGGTATCTGTTCATGCTGTAGTTGAGGTATCTGTTCATGCTGTAGTTATGGTATCTGTTCATGCTATAGTTGAGGTGTCTGTTCATGCTGTAGTTGTGGTATCTGTTCATGCTGTAGTTATGGTGTCTGTTCATGCTGTAGTTATGGTATCTGTTCATGCTATAGTTGAGGTGTCTGTTCATGCTGTAGTTGTGGTGTCTGTTCATGCTGTAGTTGAGGTATCTGTTCATGCTGTAGTTGTGGTATCTGATCATACAGTAATTGTGATCTCTCTCCAGCACCTGTTTCAATGTGGGTCTCCCTGAATGGCTTCGAT
>NW_006408958.1:1145032-1145657 GCF_000296735.1 Chrysochloris asiatica
TATCTGTTCATGCTGTAGTTGAGGTATCTGTTCATGCTATAGTTGAGGTGTCTGTTCATGCTGTAGTTGAGGTATCTGTTCATGCTGTAGTTGTGGTGTCTGCTCATGCTGTAGTTGAGGTGTCTGTTCATGCTGTAGTTGTGGTATCTGTTCATGCTGTAGTTATGGTATCTGTTCATGCTGTAGTTGTGGTGTCTGTTCATGCTGTAGTTGAGGTGTCTGTTCATGCTATAGTTGAGGTGTCTGTTCATGCTGTAGTTGTGATGTCTGTTCATGCTGTAGTTGAGGTATCTGTTCATGCTGTAGTTGTGGTATCTGTTCATGCTGTAGTTGAGGTGTCTGTTCATGCTGTAGTTGTGGTGTCTGTTCATGCTGTAGTTGAGGTGTCTGTTCATGCTGTAGTTATGGTATCTGTTCATGCTGTAGTTGAGGTGTCTGTTCATGCTGTAGTTGTGGTATCTGTTCATGCTGTAGTTGTGGTATCTGTTCATGCTGTAGTTATGGTATCTGTTCATGCTGTAGTTGTGATGTCTGTTCATGCTGTAGTTGTGGTATCTGATCATACAGTAATTGTGATCTCTCTCCAGCACCTGTTTCAATGTGGGTCTCCCTGAATGGCTTCGAT
>NW_006408958.1:1145757-1153347 GCF_000296735.1 Chrysochloris asiatica
CGTAAAGATTTACAGCCTCGGAAACCCTGTACAGGGTCGCTATGAGTCGGAACCCACTCCTCGGCACATAACAACAACAACAACAAGGAATGAATTTATTGCTATCATTTTGCTGTGTGTTTTTTTGTGTGTGGGTGCTACTATTATCTTTGTTCTACATAATTTTCTGTGCTGAGTTCATTTTAATTGTGGATTCTCTTATAATTTCCATTGTTGCTGTGTTTTTAGTCCACCATATTGTCAGAAATCCTGGAAATTCTTCTTTTAAGTTTGTTTTTCTGTACCTTCAATATTTCTGCTTCTTACACCTTTTGCTTATTTTGTTTCAGGCATCTGTCTTGTATATTGTAATTGTTCTTCAGATATTTACTATTCACATTTAAGACTGAGGCACTAACATGCTATTTTTAAACTCTCAGTACAGTTAGGGGTGGTTATTGGACGGTGGACTTTTAAATTATTTCATCTGTACATCTCTTCATTCAATGGCACCTCACAACAACAACAACATACATCTCTTCACACAACAAGGCCATCTGATCAACCCACCTCCAACTTCACCAGGTCTTTTCGGTTAGGCTATTCTGTTTCCCAAACAGAAACCCTCCAATCTCTAGTGTGTTAGTCTAGCTGCCTGCATCCTGGGGAGTGGGCAGAAGACTGCTAGGGGTGGGGAGTGGAGTGGTGGTGTTTCACTGACCCAAATGCAGAATTCCAATTAATTCTTGGTTCTAAATATGGAGTTCAGGTGGACCTGTGACTCCATCCCTGGGCCTTTCTGTGGTTGCCTTCTCACCAGTATCTTCCCTGAAGGTGATTAAATATTGAGATTTCTCCCATTTGCTAAGCCATTAACCACTTATCCATGAACTTTTCAGCTTTCAAAATACTGACACCTTCTGTCTGTTGCCATCTATCTCCTCTATCTTCTTTGTCCTTGTAGAATTAGGCTGTTTTTAATTTCTCTACCGTAATTACTGGTAGCTTTGAAAGGGAGTAGAAAGAACCTTTGGTTCAGCCCCCATGTTCAATCCCACTTTCAACTTGCTGCACCCATATCTCTCTCCTCACCGCCATATTATAACTCCAAATTTTTCCTGGACACCTTTCTGTGGATACAAGCTCAGTTTGTCTGTAGTGGAAATCACTGTTTTCTCCTAAGCTTCATTTTTATTCATTCACCATCATCTACTCTGTCTCTCAGGCAGGAAGCAGAAAGTGATCCTCAATTCTTCCTTCTCTAGATTACATCATTTGAAAAGTCCAGTCTCTGCTGAATATCTCCTGCACTGGTACCTTCTCTCTGTCTCCACTGCCCCTGCCTAGTTTGGCTTCTCTCCCGGATTACGGCAGCAGTCTCTTCCCTGGCCTCCTAGACTCCAGTCTGTACTGCTTAAAATCCATCCTGCAGTGTTGTCAACACAGTGGATCACACGATAGCATCTGCTCACAATAACATGGGTGTCAAGAGAAAGAAGCCAGATTCAAAAGAATGAGCGCTATATGATAAGTGCATAACCTCGCCTTGTTGTTGTTGTGAAGTGCCATTGAGTTAGGTCCAGCTCATTGCTACCATGTATAGGGTTTCCAAGGAGCGACTGGTGAGTTTGAACTGCCGACCTTGTGGTTCAAACCCACCTTGCAGTCCTGCACTTATCCTATAGCGCCACCTAGGTGGTTAGAAGTCAAACAGTGGTTGCCTTTGAAGAGAAAGTGTGACTGAAAGGGGTATGTAGAAGATGCTGGTAATGTTGTGGTTATGAAGTGCTGTCGAGTCAGTTCCGACTCATAGAGACCCTATACAGGGTTTCCAAGGAGCAGCTGGTGGGTTTGAACAGCTGACCATGTGGTTCGCATTCCAGTGCTTACCCTACAGTGCCACACCAGCATACTATCGTAGGGTGTGGTCTTTTTCTTGATCTGTGTTCCAGTTTATGAAAAGTCATCAAGCTGTGTACTGATGATATGTACATTTTTCTGTGTAGATGTTATATTCAAAAGCAAATAAAAATGGATTCGTCACATTAAATTGTCTTTCTAAAATGAACATGTGATCATGCTGGCTCCTCCTGCTTATAATCTTAGTGACTCTGTCTCAGGCTTGTGTAAGACGTGTTAACACAGTGTCCATGGCTCATCCTGATCTAGCCCTTGCCTGCTTTCCCATCCTACCTCCTCAGATCCCTGACATGGGCTCCACCTCCACCTCACTACTCGTGTACATTTCCCCACAATCACGCATGCTCCTGCGCTTTTGGCAGCTGCTGCTCCCTGTCCCCGGCTGGTCTTGTTTGCTTTGCAAACTTCTCTTCATCTTCCAGTAGAGTCCTGCTGTGGTGCTGTAGGGTCAGCACTAGACTGTTAACCACAAGAGGGTTTGAGCCACCAACCACTCCATGGAAACCCAATACAGGGTCACTGTGAGTCAGAAGTAACTCGATGGCCCTTACTTACGCCACCACTCATCAATACCCATCTGCAATCCATTGACTTGTGCCCCTCCCCTCTCCAATAGCCGTCAGCTTGGCTGGGCCACGCTTCTCAGTGGCTTGGGCAGTTATGTGATGATCCCCCATGATGGGATAAACCAATAAGAGGATTAAGAGTGGGATGCACAACACTTGGAGTCCTGGTGTGGCTCTGTAGGATAGGTGGTGGACTGCTAACTACAAGGTTGGTGGTTCAAACCCACCAGTCGCTCCTGGGAAACCCTATACAGGAGTTCCATGAGTCTGAACCAACTTGACAGCGCTTTAACAACAACAATACACAACCCTTGGAGTCCTGATGTGGCACTTAAGATTAAGCACTGGACTGCAAGGTCGGTTTGAACTATAAAGTGGTGCTATGAGTTGGAACTGACTCAAGGGCACTTAACAATAACAACACAACCCTTAATCCCATCTTGACCCTGATCTATACTATACTATAAGGGAGACCCCCAGGGATGTGGCATGCAACACCTTTTATTTTACAAGACACAAAAGCAGACTAAAGTGATCTGAGAATAGGATCAGCACCTGGGATCCCTACACTGTGAAGCTCCTAGATCCTGGGAAAGATGGATGCTAAAACAAATGAAGATCTTCCAGGAATGATGGACCTTGAAGTACCATCAGATTCTGAAAAGAGACTAAGTCCTTTCTCCATAGCCAACAAAAAGAGAAAGGCTTCCCTAGAGCCTATGCACTGAATTTGGACCTCTAGCCTCCTAAACTGTGAGGGACTAAATTTGTTAAAGGTATCCACTTGTAATAGTTCTGTTTTAACAGTCCTGGATAACTAAGAACCCAGTCTAGACACAGCGTCTTCTGAAAAACCATCCCCGAGCCCCCAAGGACTTGTCTGTTAGCACTATTAATATTGAGGTGATCTCCCCCATCAGACTGGACGCTTCCCCAGGGCAGCCACCAACCAAGTCTTGATTCCCTGGTGGGGTTGGCACCAAGTGGAGTAGGAATTTAGTAAAGGGTTATGAATGAATGAGGGGTAAACAAGGGTCTGGGAATCTGAAGCCTAGACCCCTCTGTGCCACCTGGGTTGAGTTCTGTTGTAAGTCATCCCTGCCCCCTGCCCTGTTTCTCAGTGGGCTGGGATTTCTGGCAGCCACCAGCTAACCATTTTTGTGAAGCAATCTCAGAGCTTGTAGGTTTCATTTGTTTCATATTTCAGGGCTATGTAACAATGTGGAGGCTCGGCAGCCACAATCCTGCCTCTTGCATGAGTCATTTCTCACTTCAGTTCCTATAATAGTCTCTTGTTGGGTCCCTCAACCTCTCTGTTCTCCGCCTGAAATCGATTTACAATTCTACTGCTCACTTAATTTATTTAGTGCATTTTATTGATTTATGTCATAGACCTGAAACGTGCATAGATCATAGCATGCTGAGCAGGGACTGGAAAGGGGAACCAACTTCCATAGCTGCCTGATTCTGCCTTGGAGATTTGAAGGAGAAAAACAAAGAGTCAGGCTGTTGGAGGCAGCCACTGGCGCATCCTTGAGCTTGCACATGGGCCTTGGGTCATCTAGTCACCCAGCTGCCTGGGGACCTCCCCATCAATGTTCAAGAGCTAACCCAAAGTCTGCCTCCATGGAGCCTCCTGAGTTTCCAGTGCAGACCTGTCAAAAGGAAGCGCTGATCCTTTCGGTCTCAGACATTGCAGGACACCAAGTAGCAGTAGGTGGTCAGAGTGGTTCCCACGCCCATTATTTCTCTCCCATGCCATCTCCAGGCACTATCAAACTGATACTTGCAGCATTCTGGCTGAGGGTGGGACCTTCAATGTGTCTGAATGACCCATCCAGGGAGGTAGAGGGCTCTGGAGTCCTCTCACCAAGAAGGTCGGTCATGTCCTGACCATTCTCAATATACTTGCGACACAGGTTTATTGTTTACTTCTCCAAGGCAGCCCAGCTTTCAGTTACCAACTTACCAGTTATCACCCATTGGTGTCACGCTGTGCTCCAGAGCTGGCTGGGCAGAGGCGAGGATTGCTCACAGCTTCTGCTTTGGAGGAGCTGGCTAGTTGAGGTGATGAGCAAGAAGCAGAGAATTCCAATCTGGTGTAGGGGCCCAGAGAGGAGGGGCCAAGGCCTCTATGGGGGAGTGGGGGAGGGCATGATTTAGGAATGGTGTTGAAGGAGGTGTGGGATTTCTTCTAGCAGGTAGGGGGTAGCAGGGGAGGTCATGCTGGGTGGAATGAGCAGTAGATGCCAAGGTGTGAGACCCAGTGTCCCAGTGCCCAGTTCATGGCGGAGACGCAACACAATGAGAGCCCAGAGTGGTTGTGGCCAAGGTTTAGGTCAGGGTCAGACTCCCCCAGGCCAGCCCCTTCATTCCCCCGCCTTCCAGCCCCATCCTTGGGGCCTCATTTTCTCTAGCATCACAAATGGTCCTCCCACCTTCTAATGCTGAAGTGCTAGTTCTTCTACTTTCCCCCCCTGAAATTCTGGATTCCTCTAATTACGTGCGCTTATTAAAGGTGATTAAATCCCTATGCCTGGTGCAGGACTGCTTCTGGAGATCACAACATCTAATAATTGCTTTAGTTGCTCTAATTCCAATTATTCAAGATTATCTTTCCAGGTAATTAGGTGTCTGGATAGTCTTGCCTGCTCACTCTTTTTGAGAGCGTGGTATTAACCCCAAACAGTGACCAGCTTTCATGTTTCATAATTGGAAACAGTTTATCCATGGTGAGAAGACTCTGTTAAGTGTAAGCAGCAGTGATTTCGATTTCTAATTGCCTCTGTGGTCCTTATCATACCTTGGTGTGAGAAATTACCTTGGATACTTAAATCCAGTTCTTAGGTCCTGCTGAGCAAGGGTGCAGCTGTCTTAGGAGCGGGGCTTCTTCCTGAGCTGTACAGGGTCTGAGGGATTTGAGGTGTGGCTCCTCTCAGGATCTCAGAACTAGCTGTTCTTCCTGGATCTTTCTCTCACTTCTGTGCCTTGGAATGCACTCTGAAATAAGAGCCTTCCTTTTGTTCTGTTTTATGGCTGTGCTATGGTTTATGCATTCACTTGTTGATGATCATTTGACACCCCTCCCCCCCCCATCTAATTTATTTTGGCCATTGTGACTGAATCTGCTATGGATATCCTTATATACATCTTTGTGAGGGCAAAGCTTTTCATTTTCCTCTTGGAAAAATTCTCTAGCCGCAGAATTTCTGGAATCTATGATAGATAGATCCTGGTATGACACTGTGGGCTATGCGCTGGACTGCAAAGTCGCTTTGAACCACAGGTAGTTCAGGTTCACCAGCTGCTCCTTGGAAATCCTATACAGGGTTGCTGTGGGTCTGAACCGACTTGATGGCACTTAATAACAACAACATGATACATGCATGTTTAATTTTATGAGAAATTGCCAACCAGGGCACATGTTTCCTCTTCACTGGAATAAGAGGTGGAAAAGGAACAGGCCCCGGTCCTCTGAACATCTGGAAGGCCTGGTGTCTCCTAGAGGTGACACGTGGGAGGGAGCTGGACTCCCCTCTGGAGCCCTGGCACGTTATTCTTGTTCCAAAAGGTATGGGACCTTGGCCAGGAAGCCAAAGGAACCAAGGGTGGGCAGATGAAGAGGGAGCGTTGCCTATCCCAGAGAACTGTATATGGACTCTGGCAGCTGCGAGTACTGAGGGCATCAGAACAGAGTGGGTGCCTTGAGTAGCCGAGCATCTGTTTTTATTTTTTTCAAGTGTTGTTAACTATATGTATATATATATATATACTTCTGTTGTTAAGTGCCACCAAGTCAGTTCCGACTCAGCGATCATATATAGGGTTTCTGAGGAGCAGCTGGTGAGCTTGAACCACCGACCTTGCAGTTTAAATGACCTCGCAGTCCAGCGCATTAACCTACGGTACCACACCAGGACTCTCTCTCTTTCTTTCTCTCTCTGTATACATATATATAGAGAGTTGTTGTTAAGGAGCTCTGGTAGTGGGCAGTTCAAAACTACCAGCTGTTCCATGGGAGAAAGATGAGACTTTCTGCTCCCATAAAGATTTACAGCCTCGGAACCCCTGTGCAGGGTCACTATGAGTCGTAACCAACTCCATGGTACTTAACAACAACAACGTAGTTGTCATTAAGGAGTTCTGGTAGTGTAGTGGTTACAAGTCAGAACCAACTCCACGGCACACTACCACCACCATAGTTATTAAGTGCTTTGTGTTGGTTCTCGCTCATAGAGACCCAGTACAGGTTTTCCAAGGAGTGACTGGTGGGTTTGAATCACCAGCCTTGTGGTTAGCTGTCCAGTGTTTATCATAAACGCCACACCAGGATTCCATATATATATACATATGTTGTTGTTGTGCGCCGTGGAGTTGGTTCCGACTCATAGTGACCCTGTACAGGGTTTCTGAGGCTGTAAATCTTTACTGGAGCAGAAAGCGTCATCTTTCTCCTGTGGAGCGGCTGGTAGTTTCGAACTGCTGACCTTAAGGTTCGCAGCCCGATTCATAACCACTACGCTACCAGAGCTCCGTCCATATATATGTATGTATATAGCTTAATGATTGTGAGGATGGTGCAGGACCGAGCAGTGTTTCGTTCTGTTGTGCATAAGGTCGCTATGACTCAGAACCCACTCAATGGCACAACAACAGCATATATAGTGGTATCTCATATATTTATAAAACACAGTCTTTGCAATCCAACAGTCTGCAGGTACAAATTAGCGAAATACATAATAATAATGTTGTACAGCTATCATCTATTGTTGGTAACTTTCTCATCATCGTAAATGTAAAACCACTATTTCCCAAACAATGGTTCCTCTTTTTGCCCTTCCTATACATTTTTCTTTTTTTGTGATTTCATACAAGTGAGCTCATACAATATTTGTCCTTTTGTAACCGATTTATTTCGCTCAGCATAATGTTTTAAGGTTTATCCATAGTGTAACATGCCCTAGGACTTCATTTCTCTTTATGCCTGAGTAACATTCCGTTGTGTGTCTATCACATTTTGTTCAACCATTTGTCTATTGATGGATGTATTTCTGTCTTTTGGAAGGATATCCCCGGTGGCATGGTAGTTCAAATTCTCGACTGTTTACCAAAAAGTCAGTGGTTC
>NW_006408958.1:1154102-1163863 GCF_000296735.1 Chrysochloris asiatica
TCTGTTCATGCTGTAGTTGTGGTATCTGATCATACAGTAATTGTGATCTCTCTCCAGCACCTGTTTCAATGTGGGTCTCCCTGAATGGCTTCGATTTTATTGGAGAAACTGGGATTGCCTTATTGTCTGTACATTTTCTACCAGATGGTCCTAAAGTTTCTTTTCTGACGTTTGTTGTTGGATTCTTTACATTAAGATGAAAACTTATCCATTTTTCTATTCACAAATATCTAATTCTCTGCTCTCCAATCTTCTTTTGTAACCTTTCCACCTTCCTGAATTGGGTCCCATACTCTGTCTCTACCCTCTTATTATTATTCACTTAATATTACTCTTCACAGTGATTTACTTAAAAATTCCAATTAACTTAACCTCGCCCTGAGCAATACTATCTGTCAACTCAACTTACTGTTTCCAGCACAACTTAAAATAAGAAAATAACAGCCAGAAAATTTTCTGTTGTGCCAATATGCAGGGTCCCCCAGCAACCTGATGAGGTTTGTGCTATTAGCAACACTGTTATGGGTAGGGAAACTGAGGTCATGAGAGGTTAAATCACATCGCCCAAGATCACATGGGTTGTAAATGGCAGAGTTGGATTTGAATCTCAGCATTTGGGATCCTGAGTTCCTGAACTTTACCATTATACATACTACCTCAGTGTGAGTTATTAAGATAGGGAAGAGATCCAAAATGGATGTGATTTGGGGAGAACTTTAATCTGATTATTAAAGTTATTATCTGAAGAAGAGGTAAGTATTATCCAGGCAGCACTGGGGAAGAAGGCGGGATCATTGTGCCTGTGGGATGATGCTTGTAGGTCTCTAAGTCTCTCATGCCTCGTGTTCCTTCCTCTGCTTCCTTCCTATCATACTTCTGATTCCAAGCAAGGAGTCTGACTCTGATGCACAGACTCCCGGGGCTGACGGCTTCAGAGAGCTGTTCTCACTGCTCCATTTCACAGATGAGGCAACTAAGGCCTTGTGTTAGAATGAAATGACCCCCAAAGATGTTCAAGTCCTAATTCCTGGAGCCTGTGAAGATGTTATTATACATGGCAAAAGGAACTTTGCAGATGTGATTAAGATGGGAGATTGTCCTGGTTTATCTGTGTAAGCCCCATGTGATCATATGGGTCCTTATCAGAGGGACACGGGGAGATGTGTCAATGAAAGCAAGAGGCTGGAGTGATGTGAGGAAATGGCCACAAGCCGCAGGATGTGGTGCCTCTAGATACAGAAAAAGGCAAGGAAATAGATTTCTCCCTGCAGCCCACATCGCAACAGTCCAGAGGATTAGGGGGCTGCCTTTTACTGTTGTTCTTATTATTTCTCTCTCACAGATGAGGCCCAGACAGGTTCAGAAACTTGCTCCAGGTGCAGGTGGTGGCAGGGCACCAGAATTTCTGGGTGTAGTGGCAAAGAGCATGGGCTCTGTATTCAGCTCCCAGCTTTCTGCTGTGCTGGCAATGGGACCTTGGGCAGGCATCTCCTTGTCTTACAGCTCAACTTCTTCATCTGTTGTTGTTGTTGTTGTTAGGTGCCATCAAGTTGGTACTGACTCATAGCAACCCTATGCACAACAGAACGAAACACTGCCCGATCCTGGGCCAACCTCACTATTGTTGCCACGCTTGAGCCCATTGATGCTGCCACTTGGTCAATCCATCTCATTGGGGGTCTTCTTCTTTTTCTCTGACCCTCCACCTTACCAAACATGATATCCTTCTCCAGTGACTGTTCCCTCTTGACAATATGTCTCAAGTATGAGAGACAAAGTTTGGCCATCTTGGCCTCCAAGGAACACTCTGGCTGCACTTCTTCCAACATAGATCTGTTGGTTCTTTTGGCAGCCCATGGTACTTTCAGTGTTCTCCCCAACACCATAACTCAAATGCTTCAATTCTTCTACGGTCTTCCTTATTTACTGTCCAGCTTTCACATGCATATGAGGCTATGGAAAATACCGTGGCTTGGGTCAGGCACACCTTAGTCCTCAAGCTGACATCTTTGCTCTTCAACACTTTAAAAAGGTCTTGAGCAGAAGATTTGTCTATTGCAATACATGGTTTGATTTCTTGACTGCTGCTTCCATGAGTGTTGAAGGTTGAGCCAAGAATGAAGTCCTTGACAACGTCAATCTTTTCTCCGTTGATAAGAATGTTGTTTGTTTTGTCCAGTGGTTCTTCATCTGTAGAACAAGATAATAGCACTTGATTCAGGGAATTATGTGAGAAAATCTAGGTGAGGAGTTAGCACAGGGTCTGACTCAAAATGTCAGCTTGATTCTTGCATTGGCTTCCCCCACCTCTTTGGTAGGGCCCAGTCAGCTGGGAAACTGGCTTAAAGTGTGGGTGAGTCTTGTCATTTGTGGTAATTATATTCTGCTGTGAACACTGAGTCAATGTGGAGCCATTGCATCTACAGGGAAATACAGGGTTAGGTTCCCATGAGCCTCTGGTCACGACCCTGCCATCACCTGATGGGTGCATAACCATATTTCTGCTGATTTTTTTATTTTCTGTTTGAAGACACAGTCTTTAATGTGTCGTGTTGATGTGTTAACATTGAACTCGTGGCCGACTGCACTATTACTCAGGCCTGAGTGAAGCTTTCCCAACACATGTGGTTTCTCCATCAGGCACATGACAGTCTTCCTACACTTAGGAACACTACACTTGGGGCCATTTTAAACAGCAAAATCACCAATAAAAAGCAGAAAATGTGGCACTAAATAGTCTGAAAATGACACTTGTTTGCAGTAGGAGAATTGAAACAAGAAGGCAGAGTGTCGTCTTGCTCAAATGTAGCTGAGAACACGAGCGTCAGGAGACTCTGAAGCTTCCCCATTCTGTCGATGTCCAAGAATGATTGTGTAAGCTCTGTGAGTTTGGATTTGAGGGTTGCAAATAAATTCTTCTGAAGTTTGTAAATTTGAAAATACGGATTCTGTGAATAATGAGGGTTAACAGTAATAGGACCAGACAACATGTTGTGCCTGGTGTACCTTGGTTTGCCACGAGTCGAAGCTAACTCAGCAGCGTCTAACAACACTAACTCAATTTATGTTTATTTCTGGTCAACTGACATTCAACTTGAGTCCCTGGGTGGTGCCCGGCTGTTAACCTAAAGGCTGGAGGTGCGAGTTCACCCAGAAGTGCCTGTTGCAGAAAGGCCTGGTGACCTACTTCTGAAAACTCAGCCACTGAAAACCCTGTGGAGCACAGCTGTACTCTAACACACGTGGCGGTGACATGAGTCATCAAGGACTGCTGGATTTCATATTCAGCTAAACTTTATAGAATAATGTACAGAACTCCATTCATTGTCAGATACATCGCCCCATTGTCTCATTTAATTCCTATGACAGCTCTTTGGGGGCAGGTGCTACCATCTTTGAAGCAGACGCAGAAGAGTTGAGCTACTTGCCTGAGGTCACACAGCAGAGTGATGTGCCTCATCAGCCCAGTGCTCTTTATGCCACACCTCACAGGTCTTTGTTCCCTACCAGGTGCCTCCTGGTCCCTCTCCCTCTCCTCAAGCCCAGAATGTTCCATGGTCAGCTTTGCTGTGTGTTCTGACTCTACTGGGTGGCTTGTCTCCCAGCTGTCATGATCTATGTGGAGAAGCTGGAGGGTTGCCTCTGCTCCTGCTCCCAGCTTCCAGCTCCCTCTGCTCCTCATACATCCCATCTGCTGGCTCTTACAGCCTCGGCATTTCCAACCATCTGCCAGCTCCCTGGAGGCACTGGGAAGTCTGGGATGCAACAAAGAAGCTTCCAAATATACTGCCTTCAGCTTGTGCTCCTGAAGCCCCTACCCATGCCTAGAAGTCACCAGGAACTAGAAACTCAAGAATGAGAAACTATAGAAAGGCGTGTCCCTGGAGGACTGACCCCTCCCTGACTTGCTGCTCAGGTATTGGCTCCCGTGGGCCCCTGGCCTGACCCACACAACATTGTGCTTTGCTTTGGCTCTTGCTTGAAGTCTCACTTTGCATTTAAAAATCTCTGTGTAGCTCTGATAGCTTAGTGGTTAGGAATGGGGCTGCGAACCTCAATGTTAGCAGTTCGAAACTACCAACTTTTCTGTGGGAGAAAGATGAGGCATTCGGCTCCTATAAAGATTTGCAGCCTCGGGAACCCTATACAGGGTCGCTATGAGTCGGAACCGACTCCACAGCACGCAGCAGCAGCAGCAGCAGCGTGTCTCTTTAGGAGGTCCTGGTGTGGCGCTGTGGGCTAACGTGTCAGACTGCAAAGTCAGTTTGAACTGCAAAGTCAGTGGTTCAAGCTCACCAGCTGCTCCTTGGAAACCCTGTACCAGGGTCGCTATGGGTCAGAATGGACTCAATGGCACTTAACAACAACAACTTGTCTGCAGCATCTCCGACTCATGAGCTTCTGATCGTAGCAGGAGTCTTGCTGAAGGCAGAGAAAGGCTTCTGGAGACAGGGTGGTTTTCCCAAACCAAGTGCCCACCTGGCTGTTTTCCATCACAGAGCCCTTTCCTGACCCATCGCCAGTGGGAGGCAGAGCCCAGCGACTTTGTCCATGGATTATTTCTGTAACAGCTTTTGTTGTTGTTAAGTGCCATTGTTGTTGTTGTTACATGCCATCAAGTTAATTCCATCTCATGGTGACCATGTATAAGGTTTACAAGGAGCAGCTGGTGAGCTTGAACTGCTGACCTCGCGGCTCAAACTGACCTTGCAGATGAGCATATTAACCCACAGTGCCGCCCCAGGACTCCTAAGCGCCGCTATTGAGTTATAATTCACATGCTGTACAATGTCCCCATGCAAGTGTGTAACTGGGTGGTTTTAGTGTATTCACAAAGTTGCGCAGCCATTACCTCAATCAATTATACAACATTTTTATTTTCCTCCAAAGGAGTTCTGGTAGTGTAGTGATTACGAATCGGGCTGCTAACCTCAAGGTCAGAAGTTCGAAACTACCCGCTGTTGTGCCAGAGAAAGATGAGGCTTTCTGCTCCCATAAAGATGGAAAGCCTTGGAAACCCTGTACAGGGTCGCTATGTGTCCGAACCGACTCCATGACACATAACAACAACAACAAAGAAATCCCATCTTTTAGCCACAACCCCGTCCTCTCTGAGCCCTAACCAAAAGGCACTGCCATTGAGTTGATCCTGACTCAGGGCGACCCTGTGGGATTGAGTCGACCCGCCCTAGAGAGTTTCCCTGATAAGGAAGGCTCCCAGGCCACCTGTTCTCCTGGGCACAAAGCAGTGTGGAGACCCAGCTGCCATTAAGGCAAAGAGGCATCATGGGGCAGAGCCAATGTGGGACCACAGGAGAGGACTATGATGTGCGCCTGTCCTCCGTCCAAGCTATCCTGTGTCCTGAAGCCTTGGTAGCTGCCACTACACTGCCCTACCCACCCTCCTGCCGGCTGGGTGGCTGCGTCAGGTCAAGCCAGGTGCCGTGTGAGGACCAGATGGAGGACCTGCTACCCTGGTCAGTCAGCAGGGCCAGCCACTGGGTGGACCCGTGCTCCCTGCTTTGTTTAGCCCGTGCGTGTCGGAGCTTCAGCGTGCAGCGTGCTGGGACGTCTCAGGCACTAAGGTTTCTCGAAGGGTAAATGATGGTAGTCCCTGTCCACACCCACCCACCCTGGACACACCCGAGGGGCCTACTGAGGGAGAGAGGGAAGGACGCGGACACTTGTCTCTCACTCCCTGTCTGCCAGCTTTGCAGAAGCAGATGGCCACACCTTGCTCCCATGGAGTAGCTGGTGAGTTTCAACGGTCAACCTTTCAGTTCACAGCCAAGTGCTGAACCCCTGTGCCACCAGAGCTCCTATTCCAGCCCTACCCCAACTCTACTTTCTGTCTTGGTAAATTTGCTGATTCTGAACATATCCTAGTACATAACATGTGATCTCCTGTGATTGGCTTCGCTCACTCAGCATGTTTTCAAGGTCCAACCATGTTGTAGCATCTAATAGAGCGTCATTCCTTTGTGCGGCTGAATAGTTTTTCATTGTATGGATATACCACATTTATCCATTCCTCATTCACTTATTATGAAACATAGTATCATTTAAAATGTGCATAACATAAAAATAGTGAGACAACTTATTTGAAGCGTAAACTATATGATTACCCCTGAGGTCAACACCGAACATCGCCTGCCTCCCAGGCCCTTCCTCCTGGTCACTACCAACTCCCTTCCCCAGAAGAGAGGATTACTTTATATCAGGGTTCTGTGAGCCAAATCTAGCCCATTGCCTGTTTTTATAAAATACATATAAATCAAGTTCTATTGGAACACAGCCTTGCTTATTCCTTTGTGTGTTTTTATGGCTGCTTTATGCTATGATGCTAGTGCTCAGTCGTTGTGACGGGGACTGTCCGCCCTGCAAAGAAGAAGGTATTACTTTCTGTCTCTTTACAGAAAAAAAGTTTGTCGACCCTTGCTTTATAGTTTTACCACCTAAGAAAGTAAATGAAACACTATAATTTGTTTGTTTTTGCATAAATAGGATCATTGTTGTTGTTGTTGGGTGCCGTGGAGTCGGTTCCCACTCATAGCAACCCTGTTTAGGGTTTTTGAGGAGCAGCTAGTGAGTTTGAACTGCCGACCTTGAGGTTCAAACCGACCTTAAAGTCCAGCACATTATCCTGCAGCGCCACACCAAAACTCCAAATAGGATCATATGTATAATTATGTTGTTGTTTTTGTTAGGTGCTGTTGAGTCGGTTCTGACTCATAGCAACCCTGTGCACACAGAGTAAAACAATGCCTGGTTCTGCACCATCCTTACAATGGTTGAGCCCACTGCTGATGCCACTGTGCCATTCCATCTCGTAGGGGGCGGGGGTCTTCATTATTTTCTCTGGCCTTCCACTTTACCAAGGATTATGTCCTCCTCCAGGGGCTGGTGCCTCTTGATAATATGTCTGAAGTATGAGAGATGAAGTCTGGCCCTCCTGGCTTCTAAGGAGCATTTTGACTGTACTGCTTCCGACACAGATTTGTTTGTTCTCCTGACAGTCCGTGTTATTTTCAATATTCTTCTCCAACACCATAACTCAAATGCATCAATTCTTCTATGGTCTTCCTTATTCACTGCCCAACTTTCACATGCATATGAGACTATTGAAATTGCATGGATTGGGTCAGGTGCACCTTTATAATTGTATTTATATAACTACAATTTTTCAACATAAATGCTTCACATTATGGTGATTATGTAGTTGTAGTCCATTTTCATTGCTGTGTAATATTCCATTGTATGAATATACTGCCTTATATTGGTTGGTTCCGACTCATAGTGGCCCTGTATAGGCTTTCGAACACTGTAAATCTTTATGGAGCAGAGAGCCTCATCTTTCTCCCTCGGAGCAGCTGGTGGGTTTGAACTGCCGACCTTGTGGCTAGCAGTCCAGTGTTTACCCAACAGCACCACCAGGGCTCTTTAATGGGTTTTGGGGTCCTTTTAAATTTTTTATTACCAGTAATGTGGCTGTGAATACCCTTGTAGAGTCTTCGGGTACTCACTGGCACATGTTTCTCTAGATCCACGACTTTTTAAAAGGTGGTCACTCGACCAGCAGCCTCAGCATCACCTGGGGACTTGTTAGAAATGCAGCTCCTCAGACACCAGCCCAGACCTGTTTAAGAGTCTGGAGCCCAGCAATCTGTGTTTCACAAGCCCTCCAGGTGATTCTGATGCATGCCTGAGTGTTTCTGTGTTAATTTTCACTGTGGTGGATATATATAACAAACATTTGCCACTTTGACCCCTTTACATGTAAAATTCAGTTGCATTAATTACATCCGCGATATTACACAGCAAACATCACTATCCATTTACAATGATTTCATCACCCTTAATGAAATCTCTGTACCACCTTACACAAAGGATTCTGGTAACCTAGTGGATGACGACTTGGGCTGCTAACGACAATGATAGCAGTTTGATTAGCAGTTAGAATCTACCAGCCATTCCATGGTAGAAAGATGAAGCTTTCTACTCTCTTAAAGATTTACAGCCTTGGAAACCCAGGGTCACTATGAGTGGGAACTGACTCCATAGCACATCACCACCACCCCTTAAACAACGCTCCCCATTTTCCTTTCCCATCTTCCCCTGGCCACCCTAATAAGACCCTGGTCTCAGCACTTGTCCATTCTGGATAGACACAGAAGTAGGATCACATGATAAGAGAACCCCAGTTCTAGTGCTGACTTAGATGTAGAATTGCAGGAGCCACATTTTGTAGCTTCACCTTTACTAAGTAAAACCAGCCCATTTTCCAAAGTGAGTGTAACAGTTCTCATTCCTCTCAAGGGACGCGAGGACTCCCATTGCTCTACCCTTCACAGTACTTGGCATTGTTGGAGTTAAATATTTCTTCCCAATCTGGAGGGTGAGAAATGGAGCCTGATTGTGCTTCCCAGTTTGCATTCCCCTGATTACTAATGAGGTTGAACATCTTCCCATGCTTATGGCTGTTTGGATTTGCTCTTTCATGGCGTGCATATTCACAGCCGTGGCCTATGTTTCTATTAGATTATTTAAAATGGATTTATTAGAGGTTTAAAAATATCTACTATAATTGTCGTTTATATATATTGAAGACACCTCTTCTTGCTCTTTGGTTTGGCTTTTCCAAACTGTCTTTTGATTGAGCAGAAGTTCTTAATTTAATTATTGTTAAACTGAGCAACTCTTTTCTTTAGAATTGGTACTTTTGTCTTTTATTTAAGAAGTCGCCCTCTGTCCAAGTTTGTGAAGAGCGGTATTTTTATTGATGTCTTGAGCATCAGTAACTTTGGTTCCTCATAGTAAGTACTGGGAGACCCTTACCTGCCACCATTTGCTTCCTACTCCCCAGGGGATTGAAGCCCTACTTGGGGATTTGGGCCTTGGCTCCAAACACAATCTGTGGCTGCCACTGACCTCCTAGAGATTGGGTTTCTGTCCTCTATTTGACACAGAGTCATTGTCTCAGGGCTTGTTCCAAGAGGCCCAAACTCAAACAGTTAGCAGTACAGGTAGAAAACCTGGATAAAAGAGTTGGTGGGGACCTGGCTTAGTCAGAGCCAAACTCATAGCAGGTGCTCAGGAAATATTGGCGCTCAACCTGCAGTGTGCAGGTCCCACCTGAAGGGGGCAGCTGCTGTGCAGCTCCAGCCCGTTGCTACCATGCTGAGACCCGCAGACCCAGACTTGACTGAGGTTCCCGAGAAAATGGGAAATCTGAAAGTGTGTGTGCTCATCCAATTAAAAATGTATGGTTTAATGGTTAAGTCCATAGGGCTCTGGAGGCCAGACTGTGAGGTTCAAGTCCTACCGTCTTCACTTTCCAGCTGTGTGATGTGAAACAAGTTACCTAAACCTCCGTGGCTCCCGCTGCCTATATGTTAAATGGGAATAATAGCATCTACCTTGTCAGGTTGTTGTTAAGTGCTGTCGAGGTGGTTGTGACTCATAGTGACACTCTGTATAGTTTCTGAGGAAGGCTGGTGGATTTGAACCGCCACCTTGCGGTTAGCAGTCCAGTGCTTATCCTACAGGACTGACTGACACCAGGTTTTAGAGAGGCTCAAATGTGCTGATACAAATGGAAGACTAGAACTGTCACTCAGGGTGAGGATTTATATCTGTTTGGGTCATTATCATATTTTCAGCACTGAGAAGTGTCACACAAGCAGAAACGGGCCTGAGCAAACCCAGAACTTATTCATCTATCCACCCACCTACCCACCCATCCACTCACCCACCCACCCATC
>NW_006408958.1:1163963-1165621 GCF_000296735.1 Chrysochloris asiatica
TCTTTTGGAAGGATATCCCCGGTGGCATGGTAGTTCAAATTCTCGACTGTTTACCAAAAAGTCAGTGGTTCGAATCCAGCAGTCGCTCCATGGAAGAAAAATGTGGCAGTGTACTTGCATGAAGATTACTGCCTTGGAAGCCCTATGGGACAGTTCTGCTCTTCCATAGAGTCACTGTTCATTGGAACTGACTTCATAGCCATGGGTTTAAATGTCTTGGTCTACTGTTGGTTGTGGTGAATTGTGCTGAATTGAACATTTTTATACGTTTTGTATCTGTTTGTGTCTCTGCTTTCAGTCTCTTGGGTTTATATGAAGGAGTGGAATGGTTGGGTGAGATGGTAGTTCAAATGTTTAACTTTCTGAGAAACTGCCAAACTGCTTACTACAACATTTGTATTATTTTGTATTCCCGCCAGCAATGGATAAAGGTTTTCCACATCATCTCCAACACTTGTTACTTTCTATTTCTTTCATCTTAGTTATCCTTGTACAAGTGAAGTGGCATCTCATTGTGGTTTTTAATTTGAGGCTTTCTACTCCCGTAAGGATTTACACCCTCGGAAACCCTGTACAGGGTCGCTATGGGTCGGCTCCCACTCGAAGGCACTTAACAACAACAACAACAAAGGGTTATTTGAACCACAAGATTGGTGGTTCGAACTCACCAGCTGTTCCTCAGAAATCTTATATGGGGTCTCTCTGAGTCTTAACGACCGCACTTAACTTAATGGGTAGTGTGTTAACTCTGTAGGATAAGCACTTTGAACCACTAAGTTGGCAGTGTGAGCCCACCAGCTGCTTCTCGGGAGAAAGATGAGGCTTTCTGCTCCTGAAATGATTTACAGGCTTGGAAAACATTTACCGGTTGCTATTACTTACACCAATTCGACAACACTTAGCAACAATGATGGCTTATGATGTTGAACATCTTTTCATGTGCTTGTTTGCCCATTTGAATATCCACTTTGTGGACCTGTCCAAGTTCTTTGCCCAGTTTTTTAATTGGATGGCTTGCGCTTTTGTTGTTAAATTGTAGGAGCGTGGCTATTAAACTCTTATAATCTATATGGTCCCACACATTTCCCACTAATATTAGGCTGGCTTTCACTTTTTTGATAAAGTCCTTTGGCGTATAAATGTATTTCACTTTTCTGAGGTCCCATTCACCCACTTTGTGTTTTGCTGCTCATATTGTAGTTGTGGTGTCTGTTCATGCTGTAGTTGTGGTATCTGTTCATGCTGCAGCTGTGGTGTCTGTTCATGCTGTAGTTGTGGTATCTGTTCATGCTGTAGTTGTGATGTCTGTTCATGCTGTAGTTGAGGTATCTGTTCATGCTGTAGTTGTGGTGTCTGTTCATGCTGTAGTTGTGGTGTCTGTTCATGCTGTAGTTGTGGTATCTGTTCATGCTGTAGTTGTGGTGTCTGCTCATGCTGTAGTTGTGATGTCTGTTCATGCTATAGTTGAGGTGTCTGTTCATGCTGTAGTTATGGTGTCTATTCATGCTGTAGTTGAGGTGTCTGTTCATGCTGTAGTTATGGTATCTGTTCATGCTATAGTTGAGGTGTCTGTTCATGCTGTAGTTGAGGTGTCTGTTCATGCTGTAGTTGTGGTGTCTGTTCATGCTGTAGTTATGGTATCTGTTCATGCTGTAGTT
>NW_006408958.1:1171409-1182662 GCF_000296735.1 Chrysochloris asiatica
CCATCCATCCATCCATCCATCCATCCATCCACCCATCCATCCATCCACCCATCCCTCCAATAAACACTTGTTGAATTTCTATTTTGTGTCAGACACTGGGGATCTCTTGGTTGATTTGTTCAGACTCTACTGGGTTCTTCTTGATCTGACTTCAGAGTCTCATCAGCTCTGCTAATTCTCCAGCCACACTCACAATGCTTTTGGCTTCATGAAAAACACTCCAAGGCTGTCCCAAGCCCTTGCTTGTCTGCTCTGAGGTTTTCTGAAGTCTCTCCTTTTCTCCCTTCTTGGAAGGCTGTTGTGTGTCTGTGTGTGTGCTGGGGACTCATTCAAGAGTCCAGCCCAGCATCATGGCTTCCATCTGCATTCCTAACACTGGCTGCTCTTAACAAATCACCCGACAGCCGGTACCTTTCCACATGTTCGTTTAGAGACCCACGGTCCTTCCCTATCCAACAATTTCACTGGAGTGAAATATATATAACCTCAAATCCGCCATTTTTCAGTGTATAATTCAGTGACGGTGGTTACATTCACAGTGTGGTGTAACCTTCATTACTGTTCAGTCCCAAACATTTTCATCACCTCAAACGGAAACTCAATGCCCATTAAGCAGTGATTCTCTTACCCACCCTCCTCACCCAGTCCCTGGTAACCACCAATAAACTCTGGTCAGTGTGCATTTGCCTACTTGTGATTCTACGTGAGAAATCATACAATATGTGTCCTTTATTTCTGACTAATTTCATTCAGCATACTGCTTTTAAGATTCATCTATGTCATAGCATGTATTCAAACTTCATTTCTCCTTATGACGGAATCCTTTTCCATTGTATGTATCAGTCACGTTTTGTGTTTTCATTGACCTGTTTAGAGACATCTTTCATCTGTTGTAGTCATGCTTCAATGGACATTGGTACACAAGCATCTGCTTGAGCCCAGGCCCTTTATTCTTTCGGGTGTAGATCTAGGAGTGGAATTGCTAGGTCATATGGTAATTCTAGGTTTAGCTTTTTGAGCAACTGCCAAACTATTTTCCACAGAATCTGCATCGTTTTACATTCCCACTAGCAATTTCTCCACATCCTCAACATTTGTTATTTTCCATTTAAATGATAGTTATCCTGCTGGGCCACCACACTTCTGTCAGTTTGTTATACTGTGGTGGCTTGCATGTTGCTGTGATGCTGGAAGCTATGCCACTGGTATTTTAAAGACCTGCAGAGTCACCCATGGTGGGCAGGTTTCAGCTGAGCGTCCAGACGGACAAAGACACATTCAGAAGAAGGAGAGGTAGGCTACATCTGAATTTTTAGTCTCTGAAAACCTTATGAATAGCAGTGGAACGCTGTCAAATAGCACCAGAATATTGAATTATTATGAATAGCACCAGAATAGGGTCAGATATAATGCTGGAAGATGAGCCCCTCAGTTTGGAAGGCACTCAAAAAGTGACTAGGGAAGGAGCTGCCTTCTCAAGGTACAGTTGACCATGAAGATGCTAATGGAGTTAAGCTTTAGGGACCTTAATTTGCTGATGGGAACACAACTCAAAATGAGAAACAACTGTAAACTACCATTAATAATCAGAATATGGAATGCATGAAGTATGAATCTAGGAAAATAAGAAACTGTCAAAAATGAAATGGGACAGATAACTATCAACACCTTAGGCTGAAATGGACTGGTGTTAGCCATTTTTAATCTGACAATCATACAATTTTCTATGCTGGAAATGACAAATTGAAGAGGAATGGTGTCGCATTCATCATCAAAAAGAACATTTCAAGATCTATCTTGAAGTATAATGTTGTATGTGAGAGGATAATATCCATACACGTACAAGGAAGATGAGTTAGTATCACTATTATTCAAATTTACCCACTAATCACTGAAGGCAGTGATGATGAAATTAAAGAATTCTGCCAACTCTTCAGTATGAAATTGATCAAACATGCAATGAAAATGTTTTGATAATTACTGGTGATTGGAATGCAAAGGTTGAAACAAAGAGGAACAATCAGTTGTTGGAAAATATGACCCTGGTAATAAAAATGATGCTGGAGATTGCATCTTAGAATTTTGTAAGACCAGTGACTTATTTGTTGCAGATACCTTTTTTAAAACACCATAAAAGATGAATATACAAATGGATCTCACCAGAAGATGTACACAGAAATCACATTGACTATATCTGTGGGAAGAGGTGGTGGAAAGGCTCCAAATCATCAGCCAAAACAAGACCAGGGGCAGAATATGGAACAGACCATTAACAGCTCATATGCAAATTCTGTCTTAAAGAAAATTAAAATAAGTCCACGAGAGCCAAAATATGACCTTGAACGTATCCCACTTGCATTTAGAGGTCACCTCAAGAACAGATTTGATGCATTAGGCACTAATGACTGAAGACCAGAAGATTTGTGGGATGAGATCAAGAACATCATATAGGAAGAAAGCAAAAGGTCACTTAGAATGCAAAAAAGAAGGAAAAGACCAAAATGGATGTCAGAAAAGACTCTGAAACTTGCTCTCCAGTGTAGAGATGCTAAAGCAAATGGAAGAAATGATGAGGTAGAAGAGCTGAACAGAAAATTTCAAAGGGCAATTCTAGAAGACAGAGTCAAGTGTTACAATGAAATGTACAAAGACCTATAGTTAGAAAACCAAAAGGGATGAACCCACTCAGCATTTCTCAAGCTGAAAGAACTGGGGGAAAAAAGGCAAGCCTTGACTGGGAATGTTGAAAGACTCTATGGGCAAGATATTGAATGACGCAGAAAGCATCTTGGAAATCCTATACGGGGTCGCTATGAGTCAGAACTGACTCCACAGCACAACACAGTTTACTCAGACATCTCAGTGTGTGTGGCGCCCTTTAGTTCACAGATTCGAATGCGTTTTTCTTGTTGAAATTGCAATGTCATGACTTGCTTTCAGGTTTCCTCCCTGGTTTCCCAGATTGTCCACTGAACCCCAGCAGTGGGCTTAGTGTTCCCATGTAGAGGGACCCTCTCCCCTGTGTGTGTGTGTGTGTGTGTGTGTGTGTGTTACTAGGACAGATTTGGAAAGTGCAGACCTTTGGCCTTTCTTCTGCTTTGCCAGTGCTCCCTCTGCCCTTTTCAGTTTCAGTAATCCTCTTCCTTGTCAGAAAAGTCAGAAACAAAGCAGAATTTGGGTCATTGTGTGCGCTTCCTGTCATGATTTTGACATCATACCTTTGGCTCCAGGAAGCTTGTTAAGCCTTGCCTTCATATTCTTGTTCTGAACTAGACTGAAGAAGAATCTTTTGCAATTTTCGCTATGCCAGTGGTTTTTGTAGCTCAGCCTGGTGTGGAACACATGCCCACCCGAACAATGGCCACTCTCTCATGTTCATCCTGACCTCTTGCCTGAGCCACCTTTTGAAACCTCCTTTTCCACTGAACATCTGCCTCCATCCTTCCCAGAACTCCAGCTGTGTGTCCTGGGACTCTTGCCTCAGTGAAATCTGTGGGGAGCCTAACACTTTGGTCTCTTAGGAAGGGGTGTGGTCAGAGAGACAAAAAATGGTCTAGCTGCTCTGTATAGGGGATGGGGAACAAATCATCATTTGGTTTAGTAGAAAGAGACCAACAACACAACATACGTATTAGTCAGCTATTTCTACAATAAGATGCAGAAGCTTACAAAAATAAACATTTTGATGTTTGTGGGTCTGGAGGTTGGGTGGGTACACAGACTCAAGGCTGCCCTCTGGCCTCTTGTCATTGTGGGGTCAGGATCTACCCCAGAGCATGTTCTCATGGTGGTGGCAGAAATGCCAGAGGGGCCTGCAGAGGTGTTATGCTTCCTAGCTTCTGCCAGGGACTGGCACCTGGTCCTTCCGCCCAGGAATCCACTGGGAAAGCGTTGTGCATCCCCCAAAAGTCATCCAGTCTACCTGTGTGTCTGCAGATCTTTATGGAGTTTTGCACGAAGCACTGTGGGGTTACAATCCCTACACATGGTCACTGTTGTTAAGTGCAGTGGAGTTGGTTCAGACTCATAGAAACCCCGTGTAAAGGTTTCCAAGTCTGTAAATCTTTATGGGAGCAGAAAACCTCATCTTTCTCTCATGGAGCAACTGGTAAGCTTGAACTCTCAACCTTGTGGTTCGAAGTCCAGTGCTTGTCCTACAGAGCCACCACGCTCCTTTCCACATGTTCCTGTGAACCTCTAGTCCCCTGTGCTCCTGTCTGGACTTGTAGAAGAGGATTCCAATGCTGCTTCCACCCCCTCCTCCATCTCAGCAAAAGATGTTGCCAAGAGCATCCTCAGGCCTAACCTCTCATGAACCCATTTGAGAATGTGCAGAAACAGAATTGCAGGTTCATGGACTAGGATGGACTTAATCTGCCAAATGAACACCATCACTGCTGGGGGTCACCACATCTCCACACTCCAGCCAATATGGCATTTTCCAGCTTTCAGATGTTGTTGTCTAATCAGTATAAAATGATGTCTCGTTGTTTTAATTTGCATTTCTCTGATTAGTAGTGCATCTGAGTATCTCTTCATGGGCTCCTCAGGGTTGGGTTCCGCTCTGTAAACTGCCTCTTCACTCCCTTCACATCCTCTTCCCACAAGGAGTAAGGCTGAGGTTGGGAGGGGAGCTGGCCAGGCCACAGGACCCAAGCTGCACATTTGGACACATTGGGCTTGAGGTTAGAACAGGATGTCCAAGTGGCTGAGTCCCCGGTGGGAACACACATAGTTCATCCAAAAAGATTCAGGACTCATCTGCTTTGTCCCAGGCATTCTTTATCTAACCATCATCATCAGCTCTGAGATGGGAAGATTGTTGTCCTCTGATTGGCCCACAAAGAATGGAGTGAAGAAGCAGATGTCAGATTGTTGGCTTAATTATGAATGACCTGGAGGACAGGCTGACAGCCCACCACCAATCCCTCCTTCTCAAGTTGCTTGGGAATCAAGAAAAGAGCATTTCTGAACCCACCACAAGGACCTATGTGTGCCTGGTTCTGCGCTAGCAACCTTTTACACAAAGGGTTCTCAGGGATCATCCACTTTTCTACTCATGGCTGTGTAGTTCCTCCCTTTTGGTTTCATTCTCAGGCAGAGGTAGTAGATGAATGCTGGAGGCTCAATACACAGTTTGTGTCTCTTAGCTGTACCCACAAAAGTCTCAGGGCTCGTTTTCAGGTGTGCAACTTGGGTTACCTGTCTTCCTGACGCCCTGGCTGTGATTAAGGAGAGGCAGGACTTTGATTGGATAAGTCTGGGTCATGTGACCATCCCTGGGGCTAGTCCAAACCACAAGAACTGAAAGTGAGAGAGGGGTGGCTCCCAACTGGAAACAGTGTGTGTGTGTGTGTGTGTGTGAGAGAGAGAGAGAGAGAGAGAGAGAGAGAGAGAGAGAGAGAGAAACAATAGAAATTCATTCTCCCACAGTTCTGGAGACTAGAGTCTGAAATCAAGGTGTTGGCAGGGCTAAATGCCATTGAGGTGGTTCCAACTCATGGCAAACTTGTAGTTTCTGAGGAGCAGCTGGTGGGTTTGAACAGCTAACTTGTGGTTTGCAGTCCAGTGCTGATCCTATAGAGAGAGCCACACCAGGAAGGGGAATACCGGGCTATTCCTTGCCTCTTCCAGCTTCCGGTGTTTCTAGGTGCTCCTTGGCATGTGGCTGTGTAGCCCCAGGCACTACTGATATCTTCACATGGCTCCTCCTCTCTCCATGTTGTCTCCTCATCTGTCTGTCGGATTGTCTCTCTGCCTTTGTTTTGTAAGGACACCACGATTAAATTTAGGGTCCAGAAGAAGGTTGAGTGGATTAGGGCAATCCCACCCCACAAACTAACTGACCAGAGCAACTGGCCCTCTACTATGGGACTCTCCAGCCTGTCTGCAAGTTAGAACCATCTGAGGAGAGTTTCGGAAATACAGCTACCTGTATTTAACAGAGCTGAGGCAGGACATGAGCATCCACCGGTGAGTAGAATGTGCACTGAGGGCTGAGAATCCTGCTCTCTTGGGTCCTCACCCCTCACTAAGTCCCTGTATTAGTGTTGGAAAGACTTTGAAGTCTCCCAGTTCATAGGAAGAAAGCCAAGAGGGACAGAAACCCATAAGCCAGACTCTCAACTTCTTAGCTCTTCTCTGGCTTGTATGAGCATGAGCTTCGGACTGCTGTTTTAAGTCCCTGGGATGAAGATAAGGCCAGCTCTCAGCCGAATGTGGCATCTGACAGGCATCAAGGTCACTCCGGGTTAAACTCCTGCCACCAGGGAGATGCGCTGGCCGAGGGTCAAACCAGAGCATCAACCCTGCGACTTCGTCCTTTACGGCACCATCCCTCACCAACCGAATGTCAGCAGGGAGCTTGTGGTTGGAGAATGAAATCCAATTAGACGCCTCTCCCTATATAGCGAGACTCTGGTTTGGTTTCTCCTCACTCACAAGGAGTTTGTTTTCCACAGAACTGGGCTTTAGAACATCTCAGATGAGTCAGCTGACTGCTGGGAAGGGCCAAGTCAAACATGCAATGAGAACTTCATTCACTCAGAGGCATTTTCACATGTTGCTTTGTATATTCTGGAGGAGATGGCAGATGGATAGGGAGGAAGGTGTGCAAGGCCAGTCCTGGAGTCAGATGGAAGGGGTTGAGATCAACACTTTGTGACCTTGAGCAAGTTTCCTGATCTCCAGACCCTCAGTTGTCCCACCTGTCAAATGGAACCAAGAGGAATTCCTGTCTGATAAGGTTTTGTGAGGATGAGAAACAAGACAGCTATCGAAGTCATGAGCAGTCAGTTAGTGCTCAAAAATGCTGGCTGTTACAATTTTCCTCATTTGCTGAATAAATATTTATTGAGTGTCTACTATCAGAGGCACACAGAAGAAGCTCCCTGTTTTGTGTAGTTTATAAGCTCGCTGGGGAGACAAACAAGAACACAGTAATCCTAGGAATGATTTATACTTTGAGAAAATTTTGATGAAGCACTGATTATCATTTATGACTGCACATTGGAATCACCTGGGGAGATTAAAGAATCACTGCTGCCGAAGACCCACCCCTCAAGACCTGAGCTGGGGTCCAAGTACTAGTGATGCTGTGTACGGATGACCAGTGGGAATATCTGGTCTAACCAAAGAATGATGGCTTGCTGTGTGTAACATGAACCTTGCCTAGGAGGGGAGGCCCCAGAGTGTACCAGAAGAGGTGATACTTGGGATAACACCTGGAATGAGAAATGAGAGGAGAGTAGGGGTCAATGAAGTTTGGAATTTTGTAGAAATGAAGGTGAGGAAGAATGTTCTGGTAGGGAAACAGCATGTGCAAAGGTCCTGTGGTATGGAGCATGACATTGGGGATCTGGGAGAGGCCAGTGTAGCTGGAGCACAGAGAAGGTATGTAGAAAGGTGGGAGTGACCAGCCTGTGCAAAACCTTGAAGTCAATGGTCCTTTCTGCCATCTGAACTGCAAGGAAGGTATGGAAAGAGCCCAGTGGGAGATGACAAGGGCAGATTCTCATTTTTGAAAGCTCTCTTTATTGTTCGAGGAGTAGATTGGAGCGGGATCTGAATGGGCCTCGGAGATCCATTAGGATACAGTTTTCTGAGTAGGCAGTGATGATGCACAAAGGAGGTCACTCAGTGCAGATACCAGGAGCTTGAGTTCTGGCATCAGACTTTGAGCCTAGTCCTCACCTTTTCCGAGCCTGGTCCTCACCTTTTCTGAGCCTGGTGCTCACCTTTTCCGAGCCTGGTCCTCACCTTTTCTGAGCCTGGGTTTTCTCACCTGTGAAGGGTAGGGCTGTAGAGATAACTAAACAGGAGATGGCATCTGAATGGACACTGAATTGATATCCATTTTTCATGCTGCCCCTACATGGTGCTTCCCTCTTACTCTTCTGTCCTCAGTTGTCACCTCCTCCAGGAAGGCTTCCTGAGCACCAAAGTTGGAGTTACTTATTTCTCCTCTGGGATTCTCCTGTGAAGCATTTTGCCAGCCACATTGTACTTGTCTGCAAGCCACCACTAGATTAACCTTGGGCTCTGTGAGGCCAGAAACCATACCTGCTTTGATTATGGCTGCTTTGATTCGTAGCCCAGGGTCTGGTACGTGTTTCTGTTATTGTTAGCTGCTGTCTAATTGGTCTCTGACTCATGACGACTCCATACATAACAGGGGTGGGCCATTGTGATCTATAGGAGTCATTGGTTTTTGGCAATAGATTACCAGACCTTTCTTCCTAGTCTTAATCTGGAAGCTCTGTTGAAACCTGCTCAACATCCTAGCAACATGCAAGCCACCACTGATTGATGCACGGGGGCTGCATTTAAGGTGTACTGACCAGGGATAGAACCTGGGTCTCACATATGAAAGGTGAGCCACTGACCCCTCTACCCCACCCCCCACTGCCCTCCACTTAAATAAATGCTTGTGGATAGATGATGACTGCATGAATTAGTAAATAGATGGATTGCTTATTTTTCATTTTATAAAGAAAGAATGGAGTCCAGACTGGCTTGTGGTCAGGACTGGGGCTTCCCCTGCTCAGAGGCCAATGTCCAGTGGCTTTTCATTGAGGGAAAGTAGAACGGTAATGATAGAAAAGCCTTTGTCACTGATTCTCTCTGTCTTGCATTTGTTTGTTGTTAAGTACCGTTGAATTGGTTTGACTCTTAGTGGCCCTGTATAGTATTTCCGAGGAGCAGCTGGTGAGTTTGAACCAACAAACTTGCGATCTAGTGCTTATCCTACAGTGCCACACCAGAACTCCTTTGAAGGCTGCTTTATTTTTTAAATCCAGTTGGAAATTCCCTTAGTTAAACTAATACTGCTATAACAGAAATACCACAAGTGGATGGTTTTAACAACCAGAAGTGCACTCCCTCATACTGTTGTTGTTGTTGTTGTTATGTGCCGTGGAGTCGGTTCCGACCCATAGTGTCCCTGTACAGGGTTTCCGAGTCTTTACGGGAGCAGGAAGCCTCATCTTTCTCCCGCAGAACAGCTGGTAGTTTCGAACTGCCGACCTTGAGGTTCACAGCCCGATTCGTAACCACTACACAACCAGAGCTCCTTCCCTCATCGTGAAGGAGGCTTAAAGTTCAACTTCAGCTTGCTGACATTTGGGAAAGGCATTCTCTTAGTAGGCTCTAGGGAAAGGTCCTTGTCTCCTCTCAGCACCTGTAGGCCCAGCATGCCTTGGAGATCTCCATGCATCTTGGCAGCAGTCTTCCCCTGGGTCTGGGAGTATCACAGTGCAGGGAGCCCAGGTCCAAAGGATGCGCTCCACTTCTGGCACTTCTGTCTTGGTGGTAGGAGCTCCCTCGTTCTCTGCTCAAATCTTTCTCCTTTGATCTCTTGTAAGATAAATAGGTGCTGCATGCCACACCCTTGGGCATGTAAGGTCCCACCCTTTATTCCTCTTACAGTTTTATCACTTCTAGTCTCATCATAGGGGATCGCTACATCTCAATTACCAAACCACCGAGAATCCTGGCCCAGTCAAACTGTCGCTAAACCTCAATGATCACAGAACCCCTACTTCAATTACAGTTAAAACAAAACCAAACCAACCTTTTGCAGAGCATGCCTTCCAAATGTCACCAGTTCATACCATTTCTCTTTTCCTCTCTGATGTCGTCACATCAGCTTGTTTGTGTGAATGTCTGTTGTCGTGTGAAACCTAGGATCTCTGCATGCCACAGAAGGGGCCATGTTCTTGGTAGATCCTTTGTTCTCTCTTCTTCACTGGTTAGGTTAATGATGTCATCGTTTGCTTGGTCACCTCCAGGACCTCATTCCCCACTCCTAATATGACAGGATCTAGCAGTCCGCTCGAGTCAGTGAAATCTGTCACCTCCACGAGCACTGGTCTGGGGTAACTGAGTGTCACCCATGGATGATCACTGCATGTTCCTAAATGGTCTCCCTTTACCCAGCTCTTCCCTGCTGTGAATCCTATACTCACAACCAAAGCTCAGCTTTTCTAGGCCTGTTTTTGCTCTGAAATCTTTAGTGACCAGCAAAGTTCTGGGTCCAGCCTCCTTCAGTCAGCATTTAAACACTTCCTGATTTAACCCCACTCCGCTATTGTTACTGTTGCTGAGTGCCTTTGAATCAGTTCTGACTCATAGTATATAGTTTTCCAGGAGTGGTAGGTGGGTTTGAACTGCTGACCTTTTGGTTAGCAGTCCAGTGCTCATCCTATTAAGGTTCTTAAGTGAGGTGCCATTTGGTCTAACACCTGGACTCCAATTTGGCCCTAATATTGCCTCACCTCCAACCCCTGTTTGACACCACCCCAACTTCCTGGGATACTCATTCTTCCTGTGGAAATGCCCCACGATTTATTTTCCCTCCAACTTTGCTCGCATTGGGACCTCTGCTGACCTTCTGCCCTAGTGACATTTACACTTTCTTCAAGGCCCAGACCCAATGCCGCCTCACTTCAGAACCTAAATCCCTTCACGCAGAATTACTTGCTTCTCCAAGTTGTCAAAGTAGGAGCATGACAGGTACTATAAATTGTTTCCCCAATATCAGTCGCCCCTGCTCTCCTCCTTCCTGTGCTCCTAGTCCAGCATGAATCTTTACTGGTGTAAGTAAGCACTGTTAGCATGAATGTAGACTGTGACTGCTTTAGTTGTAAGTGAGTGATTCAGTTCTGTGAGGAAAAGTCTACAGGGCTTTGTCTTTCTCAGAAAGACACCAAAGAGCTTCTTCTGCTCCAGCCTGGGTTGCTGCAGTCAGATTTTGACCATCACACTCAAAATTAGAGACAATCCGTCAGCCACAGGATGAGAGAGCATACCAGGGAGGGATACTTTCTTTCCAAGGTTTCTTTGATGTAAGATAAGAAAATCCCATATTCACGTATGGTGTGGAAATCAAGGCAGGAGCACCAGAGACAATTCTGTAACTAGCAGATCCAAGAATTTCTCACTATGACGCTGCACGTCCATTATAGATTTGACTGCTCCTAATGCTGGACTCCTGGTGTGGTGCTGCAGACTAATGCGCTGGACTGAAAGGTCAGCTTGAACTTAGGGTCAGCGGTTCAAGCTCACCAGCCACTCCTAGGGAACCCTACCCAGGATCACTGTGGAACCCACTTGACTGCAGGTAACAACAACAACAACGCTGCACTCGGTTATACCTGAGGACTAAGGAGCTCTGGTAGCGTAGTGGTTACGAATCGGGCTGCGAACCTTAAGGTCAGCGGTTCGAAACTACCAGCTGCTCCGCGGGAGAAAGAT
>NW_006408958.1:1183932-1184457 GCF_000296735.1 Chrysochloris asiatica
CTTTTTCTTGGTGGGCATTGGTCTCCCCTCTCTGCTCACTTCTGTCTCCTGTGTCTCTTGTGAGGTAAAAGGTGAGGCAGGAATGTTAAAGATTAACGATGACTCTGCAGAACACCTCATAACATGAATGAACCTGGAGGACATTGTGCTCAGTGAAATAAGTCAATCACAAGTGCACAAATACTTTCTGAGCCACTATTATAAAAAGTCGAGAGAAGGTTTTCACACAAAAAGAACCATTCTTTGATTATTACCAGGGAGGAAGGGGAAAGGAAGGTAAATTACTGACTGAAGGGTTGTTGTTGTTAAGTGCCGTCGAGTCAGTTCTGACTGATAGTGACCCTGTATAGGGTTTCTGAGGAGCAGTTGGTGAGCTTGAACTGCCAACCTTGCAGTTAAAATCGACTTTGCGGTCCAGTGCATTAACCTGTCGCGCGCCCTCGCCGATAAAGGACGCGACAAGCAGGATTCTTCTGACGGTAGTTTATTGTTACAGCTCTTTATATGGTTACAGCTCTTTCAGTG
>NW_006408958.1:1184942-1186592 GCF_000296735.1 Chrysochloris asiatica
CATTAACCCACAGCGCCACTCCAGGAGACATGTGTTAACTTGGGCATAGGGGAAGACTATATACAGTTAGAGACAGGTCAACAACAACAACAACAAAATAAGGCAGAGGAAGATACAGGGCAGAGTACACAAATTAAAGACAACAGAGTTAAAGGAGGAAATGGTATGAATTGTTAAATACTGTTACGTATTACGTATACAATCCTGGTAATGTAGTGGTTATGTGTCAGGCTGCTAATGACACGGTCAGCAGTTTGAAAATATGAGCAGTTCCACGGGAGAAAGATGAAGCCTTCTGTTCCTGTAAATACATGAGTTGGAACCAACTCCATGGCACATAACCACCACCAATACAGCAATAATGGTGACCAGATGCTCCTTGGAACCCTATATAGGGTTGCTATGGGTTGGAATCGACTCGATGGCACTTAACAACAACAACAACAATGGATAGATGGTGTGGTGCTGTGGGTTAATGTGCTGGACTTCAAGTTTGGTTTGAATCACAAAGTTGGTGGTTCAAACTCACCAGCCGCTCCTTGGAAACTCTACACAGGGTTGCTGAATCAAAACTGACTCAACGACACTTAACAACAACAACGGGTAGATGCAACCATAGACATGCAGGCTGAATGAGTGTGGGAGGAAGAATGGCAGTAAAGCTATGAATATATACAGGTTGTTGTTTTTGTTATGTGCCGTGGAGTCAGTTCTGACTCATAGTGACACTGTACAGGGTTTCTGACTGGGGAGAGGGTATTTGTGCATATATTTGCTGCAAATATATCCATAAACGTGGTGGAGCATACTTGGGCAACGATATGAAAACTTCTTAGACAGAACCAAACACCTTAAAGAAATGAGTTGTTGGGTTTGGGGACTCAGGACCATGGTCTTGGATGATTGGCTCATGGTCCACACAGACAATAGTCTACATCGTACTTCGGTGAATTGCTGTTCTGTATAGGGTTTCTAAGGACTGACTGGTAGGTTTCAACCATCAATTTTGCGGTTAGCAGCAGTCCAGGGATGATCATTCTGCACTACACCAGGACTTCAAAGCTTATGAGTGGCCATCTATGGTGCAATTATTGACCCCTTCTGGTTTGGAGGCATGAAGAGTGCAGAAAATCAAGGAGTCATGAAAACAATGAGTCCATGGGCTCTTGGAACACGTGGACATCAGTCTCCATGTCCCTGAGACCAGAAGAATGAAATGGTGGCTAAGGAACTCTGGTAGTGTAATGGCTACGAGTCAGGCTGCCAGCTGTTCTGCAAGAGAAAGACCAGGCTTTCTGCTTCAGTAAAGATGTACAAACTCAGAAACCCTAGGCAGGGTTGCTGAGTCGGAAACGACTCCACGGCATATAACTACCACCACCACCTACCATTACCAACTTCTCTGAAAGGAGTCACATTAGAAGGTCCTGGAGAGAGTGAGTGGGAGAAAACTGGAACAAAACTCAAAATCATAAAATAAATAAATAAATAAAGTCCAGACTTACTGGTTGGATAGAGAGGGTGGGACCCCTGAGACTGTGGCCCTTGGTCTGGAAATGAACTCATCCCCAAACTCAATTCTCAAAGAGCAGACAGCTGTGGAAGGGGAACCCTAGCACTAGGGAGGTAGGCACATCTTAGAATAATCAA
>NW_006408958.1:1187122-1188533 GCF_000296735.1 Chrysochloris asiatica
CAAGCAATAACACGAAGCAAATGTATATGAATTATTTAATGCAAAAGTGATCTGCTTTGTAAACCTTCGCCCAATTCACAACAAAAAGGTGTGTGTTTCTTTTAAAAGGTGATGCAGGCCAGGCCACACCCCAGAGTGCTCTGATGGGGTTAAGGGGACTATGAACCACAAGGTCTGCGGCAGTTCAAACCCACCACCCGTTCCTTAGAAACCCTATACAGGGTCGCTATGAATTGGAACTGACTCGATGGCGCTTTACAACAACAGACTGCCCCACCTTTAAGGAGCCCTGATGGCGGAGTGGGTTACATGGTGAGTTACTAACTGTAAGGTCAGCAGTTCAAAGCCAGCAGCTGCTCTGTGGAAGAACGAGGAGGCTGTTCACATAGTGCATTCTCAGGACCCCCGGGAGCAGCTCTACTCTGTCCTGTAGGATTACTGTGAGTCGGAGTGGACTTGATGGTAGTGGGTTTACTTTGCGTTTTGATTCCCTACCCTTAATCTTCTTGTTGGTTTAGACTTCAGATCCTATCATGGGGCATCATTACATAAATGCCATATTGCATTATTAGATCCTGACAAGCCACTGAGAGGTATCGCACAATCAAGTTGACACATATTTTTGGGAAACACAATTCAACCCATGATGTTCTACATCAAATTCACGTCCTTGCCATATCCCAAACATTTCACCCCATTATATTATCTGCAAAGTCTTCCAAGTCCAAATTACAACCTGAGGGAAAATTTAGAATACATATCATCTGCTTCTAAAATACTATGCTGGAACGGGCCAAAGGCAGAAATTTCTGTTATAAAAGGGAGAGAAGGGATAAGAGGCATCAAGCAAGTTCAAAATCCCGAACAATTCGCATTGGTTTCCAAGGGTAGAAATATGGAGTCTTGGTGTGGTACTATAGGATAAACACTGGACTGAAAGGGCTGTTTGAACCACAAGGTTGCTGTTGCAAACTCATCAGCCGTCTTTGGAAACCCTATTCAGGGTCGCTATGAGTCAGAAACGACTCGATGGCACTTAACAACAACAACACCATACATGAGAAGCCCAGTGGCTTCATATGATAAGCACTGGACTGTGAACCACAAGGCCAATGGTTGAAGCCTGCCAGTGGCTATGTGGGAGAAAGATGAGGCTTTCTGCTCCCGTGAAGATGTAAAGCCTCGGAAACCCTATTACATGGTCACTGTGAGTTGAAACCAACTCAACATCACTTAACAACAACAACATACTGTTTATATGGGAGATGCATGGGACTTTCTGCTCTCACAAATACTGACAGCTTCAGAAACCCTATACAAGGTTGCTGTGACGTGAAACGGATTTGATGGCACGTAACAACAACATTTAGTATATAACCCACACCCACTGCCATCAAGGCAATTGTGACTC